>NC_081354.1:43908258-44208258 GCF_030684315.1 Stegostoma tigrinum | reverse complement strand
TGATGATTGAAGGCATGCCATATGTCTTCTTGACCACTCTATCCACCTGCATTGCCACCTTCAGGGAACAATGAACCTGAACACCCAGATCATTCTGTACATCAATTTTCCCCAGGGCTTTTTCATTTACCATATAGTGCGCTCTTAAATTGCTCTTTCAAAATGCATCACTTCACATTTGCCTGCATTGAACTCCATCTGTCATTCCTCCACCCAACTTTCCCATCTATCTATATTCTGCTGCATTCTCTGACAGTCCCCTTCACTATCTGCTACTCCACCAATCTTAGTATCATCTGCAAACTTGCTAATCAGACCATCTATACCTTCCTTCAGATCAGTTATGTATATCACAAACAACAGTGGTCCCAACATGGATCCCTGTGGAACACCACTAGTCACAGGTCTCCAATTTGAGAAACTCTCTTCCACTACAACTCTTGTCTCCTGCTGCCCAGCCAGTTCACTATCCATCTAGATAGCACACCCTAGACCTCATGTGACTTCACTTTCTCCATCAGCCTACCATGGGCAACATTACCAAACGCCTTACTGAAGTCCACGTATATGACATCTCCAGCCCTTCCCTCATCTATCAACTTTGCCACTTCCTCAAAAGAATTCTATCAAGTTGGTAAGACATGACCTTCCCTGCATAAAACCATGCTGTCTATCACTAATAACCCCATTTTCTTCCAAGTGTAAATAAATCCTATCCCTCAGTACCTTCTCCAGCAGTTTCCCCACCACTGACATCAGGGTCACCGGTCTATAATTTCCTGGATTATCCTTGCTACCCTTCTTAAACAAGGGGATAACACTAGCAATTTTCCAATCCTCCAGGACCTCACCTATGCTCAAGGATGCTACAAAGATGTGTGTTAAGGCCCCAGCTATTTCATCTCTTGCCTCCCTCAGTAACCTGGGATAGATCCCATCCAGACCTGGGGACTTTTCTATTCTAATGCTTTTTAGAATACCCAACACTTCCTGCCTCCTTAAGCCAACTTGACTTAGAGTAATCAAACATCTATCCCTGACCTCAACATCCATCATGTCCCTCTCCTCAGTGAATATCAACGCAAAGTACTCATTAAGAATCTCACTCCTCATTTTCTGATTCCTCGCATAACTTCCCTCCTTTGTCCTTGAGTGGGCCAACCCTTTCTCTAGTTACCCTCTTGCTCCTTATGTATGAATGAAAGGCTTTAGGATTTTCATTAGTCCTGTTTGCTAAAGATATTTCATGTCCCCTTTTAGCCCTCTTAATTTGGATGCAATAGTTTTAATGAGTAATTTGCTTACAATAGATTTCTAAAAACTGCCAATCAAAAATAAGACTTATTAATTAGGGCTTAATGACTCATTTCATGCATAGATTTTATTTGCACTCAAAGCGTTTAATGAATGATGAAAGAAAATGGAGTACCTTGAGTGTGAGGGAATAGAACTCAGGCATTAGAACAAATTGCTTGTTCATGAAGTACTGTCATTTTTTAAAGTGGTTCAACACATTGTCCCCATTAAATAGGCGGACAAATACATTCCAGCACGTGTTTATAATGTGATGTCTAGCCAAAGCAGTTACATTGGTCATGATTTTTTATTTTCTGGTCAAGATATGGTTATTGGTATAATTCCAAGTTATGAACCAACATAACTGCAAACATAATTGGGCTAATTGACCAGGAATGAGTTCATTGCCCAATCACCAGCACCAAGACTGGTCTAAATGTAACACTCACTGTGGGCACTTTGAAAAGCCAAGTGGAAGGCGTGTCTCAGCATCACTGTGGGGATAGCTGTCCAGGAAGAACAGAATTGTGTTGATGTTGTCATCAGTTGCCCCACATTCTCTGTTGCTATGTCCATGCTGGCCCTAAGGTTGAGTAGCAAGTACTTCTAATCATGGAATCTCAGAGGGAGGTGATGGCCTCATGGTATTGTCACTGGACAGTTAATCCAGAGATCCAGATAGTGCTCTGGGATAAAAAGGCATTAAGCTGAATGAACACAGCAGGCCAAGCAGCAGAGGAGCAGGAAAGCTGACGTTTTGGGTCTGGACCCTTCTTCAAAAATGTTATAGGAGCTTGGGTTCAAATCTCACCATGGCAGATGATGGAATTTGAATTCCATAAATATCTGGAATTAAAGGTGTAATGATGACTGCAAATCCATTCTCAATTGTCAGGAAAAACCCATCTGGTGGAATTGAACTCAGATCCCTGGCTCTGTGAGACAGCAGTGCTAACGACTGTGCCACCCTATTTTAAGCAGCGCCATGGCTCCGTGGTTAGCACTGCAGCCTCACAGTGCCAGGGGGCCGCATTCAATTCCAGCCTCAGGTGACTGTCTGTGTAGGTTTCCTCCAGGTGCTCCGGTTTTCTCACAGTCCAAAGATGTGCACGGTAGGTAGATTGGCTATGCTAAATTGTCCATAGTGCCCAAGAATGTTTAGGTTAGGTGGGTTAGACATGGGAAATATGGGGAAATGGGTCTGGTCGGGATGCTCTTCAGAGTGGTGGCGTGGGCTTGTTGGGCTAAGTGGCTTGTTTCCCCACTGTAAGGATTCTAAATAAAAATTGAACTATAGACATTATGACCTGAGCTTGTATGCACATACTGGTGAGTAGTCAATAGACTGCCTACAGCAAACAGCCAAAAAGATAAAAGGGATATTTTCCACTGACAGGATGGTGCAATCAAGCCAAAAAGACATTCTACCCATTACATAAATGAGCCATGTAGTCTACGATGGTACTGCTATGAAACCAGATATGTGGATTATACTTCCAACAACTGGCAATTTATATCAATCACATATCCCTTCAGTTATTTGCAATTAACAGAGACTTAACCTACTCTGCCAGCCCACACTTGGAAAGGTCAGAACACAGACATAAATTTAACTGAAAAATGGCTATGTCAATTTCAGGAAGTTTCATAGAAAATGTCTCTTCAACAGATCAAGCATGTTTTCCCTCTGCAGTTCACCTCTTGTCTATGCACCACTTTTCTAGGGTGCGTTGCATGTACCATCGTGCATTAGCAGTGGCAGAAATCTTCACCACTGCTAGGTCCTCCCTAGATTGGTGCCAAATTAAAACACAATCATGCTTTTGTCAAACTGTTCATTATCATTATTCAGCTTCTCTTCTATCCTTGCCCACTATCCATAATCATCTTGTTCACTTACCCTTTCATCTCTCTGAGCTCCTTCTTTAACTATCTGCTTACCTCTCCCCTCAACTTTGCCTCCAGCATAAATATCACCTTTTCCTATTTACTAATAGCTCTGATGAAAAGTCACTGGACTTAAAATATTAACTGCGCTTTCTTCCCACAGATGCTGCCAGACCTGCTGAGATTCTTCAAAAATTTCATTTCTTATCTCTAGATCTGGTATCTGTTGGATCTTGCACCTTGTATCTGGTAATACCATGAGTCCAACACCACCCCGTGGATCTGCACTACCCTTCATAGCTCAGGACTGCCAGGGCAAGGCAAACCATGCCCCCTTTTCACAGAAGTCAACTGCCATATTCTGAAATTTAAAGGTCCTGATGGCTACTTTGATATCTGCTGTCAAAGGTAAGTTCATAAAGTAAGTATAATGTTGGGTGCTGCAAGGTAGAATGTCAGATAAATAATGTGGCAAGGTGCCAGTTAAATAGTGTACTAGGTGAGTTGGGTGTCAGCTAGGGAGGAGGACAGTACCAGGTGGCAGGACACTAGGTGGATAGGGGACAGGGCAGCAGTTAAATACAGTGCCAGGCGAGTTTAAACTCAGCCAGGTAAGATGTCAACTACAGTGGAGTTAGTGTGCCAGGTGGGTGCAGCACCACACAGGTAGACCACCGTGGAAAGTGGGGTAGGTGCTTCCTTTTCAAGGTGGCCAGGTAAAAAGTGATGCAGTGTTTGGGATAGATAGGCTTGGGAGAGAAAAATGGGCTTGTCAGATTGTGCAGTCCTGGGGATTCAGGTCTAACAGTGGCAAAAAGTAGGACTGGTCTAAGGGTGAGAATGTGGATGGGAGGTGGGTCTGGTGTAGCAGTGGGAGGATGAGAATTTGGGGACGGGAAATGAGTGATTTTTGAGCCCAATGACAGTACTGGGATTGGATCCGGTGGTCAGATTGGATGCCATGATGGGTTGGACCTGAATGGGAGTGGTGTGCCAGCTGCTAGGGACTATTATGTCCCAAGGATGGGTACTTCTTGGGTCTGGGGTGGTGGTGTCAGTTCCATTGGTCCCTGTGGGTACTGTTAGGTTCCGGGGGTGGGGAGTGTTGAGTCTTTGTGGGGGTGTGAGACACTGACAGAGGCAGGGTGAGGTGTGGAGGGGCAGATCAGGAAGTGTTGGGGCTGGGAGAGACGTCAGGTCAGGATTTCAGATGGTAAGACTAGATTAGATTCCCCAGTGTGGGAACAGCCCTTCAGCCCTGCAAATCCACACTGCCCCTTGGAGCATCCCACCCAGACCCATCCCCCTACCACACACCCCTGACCACTACAGGCAATTTAGCATGGTCAATCCACCTAGCCTGCACATCTTTGGACTGAGGGGAAACCGGAGCACCCGGAGGAAACCCACGCAGACAACAGGGAGAATGTGCAAACTCCGCACAGACAGTCGCCCGAGGATGGAATTGAACTCGGGTCCCTGGCACTGTGAGGCTACAGCGCTGACCACTGCCGTGCCACCCCAAAGTGGTCAGTGGGGGTGGGTGTGGGTGTGGATGTGTAGTGTTGGTTCAATAGATATTCAGGAGTCTCACTATGTTTTTAATATTTATCCTTTCCTGAATCACTATATCCTTAACTTCATCAGACGCATCCAAAGTCTCTGATTGAAAAGACAACTTTTGGAGGGGTGCCAGGTACAGAGGAATTGTCCAGTGAAAAATTCAATTTCCTGGCCAATTCCTTCAGAGTACCATGAGCATCATGCCTATCTACACTGTTTGATTATCAGAAAATCCAGGCCAAATTGCATTACAAAAGTTACTGATATGCTCTAAAGTGTGACACTGAAGTGGAAAACTGTGTAGAGAATGTGGTATTGGGGCTGATGTTTGTCTGCGTACAAGTTTCGTGGACAATTGCTGTCTTTACAGTGTGCTCAGCAGTGTTGGGCACTGTCATCTAAGATAAATGTACAGAGAAAAAGCATGAGCAACAGGTACCTCCTCTAAATTTCATATGGGGAATTGTTACGATCTAATTTCTATCTGGCATAGAATAGAAGAATAGGAAAAGGCATATCCATGAGATAAGATTAAATGCGAGTGAATTTTCAAATACATACAAATAGGCCTCTCGCTGAGTCTGGTCTCACTGCTTAAAACTTGTATGTTGTCTTGATAGATTGGGGCGGGGGGGGGGGGGGGGTAAGTTACTTAAAAGGGATGATAGTGGATAGGCAATGGCAAACATTCATGGACTGCATCGGGGAACCGGAACAACTGTTGACCCCTGTCTGACACAAAAGCGAACTGGGTAAGAAGGTCAATCCATGGCTTACAAAGGAAATTAAAAATATTTTCTGATTCAAGGAAGCAGCATACAGATTGACCAAGAAAAATAATATGAGAGAGTTTAAAAGCAGTTTAAAATTCAGCAAAGAAGGACCAAGGGATTGATTAAGAAGGGGAAAATAGAGTATGAAAGTGAACTTGCAGGGAACATTAACACAGATACTAAGAGTTTCAATAGGTACGTGAAAAGAAAGATTAGTGAAAATAAATATGGGTCCCCTACAGACTGAAATTGAGGGAATGTATGATAGGAGGCAAAGAGATAGCTGAGCAACAGAATACATACTTTGGTTCTGTCTTCACAAAAGAGGACACAAATCAGATACCAGAAATATTGGAGGATGCAATGTTTAGTAAGAAGGAAGAATTGAAGGTGATCAATATTAGTAGAGAAATGGTGCTAGGAAAATTGTTGGGATTGAAGGCAAATAAATCCCCAGCATCTGATATTCCACATCCCATACTAAAGGAAGTGGCTCTAGAAATAATGGATGCATTGGTGGTCATTTTCCATGATTCTATAAATTCTGAAATAGCCCCTACAGATTGGAGGGTAGTTAATATCACTTTAAAATTCAAAAAAGGAGGTAGAGAGAAAACAGGGAATTATAGACCAGTAAGTTTAACATCAATAATGGGGAAAATTCTGAAATCCATTATCAAACATTATAGCAGAGCATTTAGAAAGCAGTGACAGTAAGAACTGCTGATGCTGGAGTCTGAGATAACAAGGTGTGGAGCTGGAGGAACATAGCAGGCCATGCAGTATCAGAGGAGCATGAGAAAGGGTCCTGACCTGAAATGTCAGCTTTCCTGCTCCTCTGATGCTGCCTGACATGCTGTGTCCCTCCAGCTCCGCAGCTTGTTACTTAGAAAGCAGTGGCAAGATCAGACAGAGTTAGCATGGATTTACGATGGGGAAAATCATGTTTGACAACTTTGTTGGCATTCTAAGATGTAGCTAGTAGATTTGACAAGGGGGATCCAGTTGATGTGGTATTTTTGGACTTTCAGAAAGTGTTCAACAAAGTCCTGCATAGGGGATTATTGTGCGAGGTCAATGTACATGGGATTGAGGAATGTATGAGATTGATAGAAAACTGGTTGGCATAGGGGAAACAAAGTGTATGAATTAAAGGGTCTTTTTCAAATTGGAGGGCAGTAACCAATGGGTGCCACAGGGATTGGTGCTGGGATCCCAGCTATTCACAATATATATTAGTAATTTAGTTGAGGTAACAAAATGTAATATCTAAGTTTTCAGCTAATAACTAGTTGAGTGGGAAGGTGAACTGAGACGAGGATGCAGAGATCCTTTAGTATGATCTGGGCAGGTTAGGTGAGTGGGAAAATCAATGGCTGATAAATGTGAGGTTATTCACTTTGAAAGCAAAAACAAGAACGCAGATTACTACTTGAATGGCTGTAAATTGGGAGAGGGGAGTGTGAGGTGGGACTGGAGTATCCTTGTGCACCAGTTGCTGAAGGTAAGCAAGAGGGTACACCAGGCAAATGGTATGTTGGTCTTCATTGTAGGATGTTGAGTACCAAAGCAGTGTTGTGTTGTTGCAGTTATACAGGGCTTTGGTGAGGCCATACCTAGAATACTGTGTACAGTTTTGGTCTCCTTTTCTGGGAAAAATGCTCTTGCTCTCATGGGACTGCAGCAAAGGTTTACTGGACTGATTCCAGGAATGGCAGGACTGATGTATAAGGACAGATTGATCGCATTTGGATTGCTTTGCTGGCGTTCAGATGAATGGGGCGGTGGGGGGGGGGGGGGGGGGGGCGCTGCGGTGGTGGGAGATCTCATGGAGGCATATAAGATTCCAACAGGACTGGACAGGGTAGATGCAGGGAGGATGTTCCTGATGGTAAGTAAGTGTGTCCAGAACCAGGGGCTCCAGTCTGAGGATTCAGGGTAGACCATTTAAGACATTTTTTCGCCCAAACAGTGGTGAGCCTGTGGAATTCATTATCACAGGAAGTAGTTGATGCCAAAAGATTGAATTTACTCAAGAGGCGGCTATACATACCAATTGGGTTGAATGGGATAAAAGAGTTATGGGGAGAAAGCAGGGCCAGGATATTAAGTTGGATGATCAGCCATGCTCGCGTTGAATGGTGCAGCAGGCTCAAAGGGTTGAATGGCCTCCATCTGCTCCTATCTTTATGTTTCTACGTTGAATCAGCATATTTTTCCTGGACATTGAGAATCTTTCCAACTTCACATTTTCTCTGCTGACACACCAGAGGATGGGAAGATAGCATCTAATAATTTTCAATGTCAAATATGGGTCTGCATTTGAACATTACTGTTAAGAATTACATGATCAATCTTGTAACATGACTTATTTACACATTACTAATTCCAGCTACTCATACTTCAGGAAAAGTTGGTGTTTAAATATTGTGGCTTTTTTTGGATTCAACAATCGCATAGGACAATCGTTCCCTGGTACATTGACAATGGCAATACTGCAAATGATCAGAGTTGACCTTTTTCTCTTGCGTTCTGAATTGCTGCCATCTTTGAAATTTGGTATTCATTTATTTGTTCTATATGGCATGATTCTATGATTCCATGAACTGGACGACAAAAAACCTGAATCTTACATTTTTGGTTGGAAGTTTGTCAAGTTTCATGAAGGATTTCTCACCACATGGATTAGCAAATCTTTCAACAGAACGTACCAAAATCACCTAATCAAGAACTAGAGCATAAAGCAGTACAGCACAATACAGGCCCTTCGGCCCACAATGTTGTGCCAACCTATTATTCTACAAAGATCAATCTACCGTGCACATCCTACATTTTACTATCCTCCATGTGCCTATCCAAGGGTCGCTTAAAAGTCTCTAAATTATCCAACTGCACCACCATCTCTGGCAGTGCATTCCACTCGCCCCACCATTCTCTGTGTGAAGAACCTACCTCCGACATCTCTCCTTTACCTTCTTCCAATCACCTTAAAATTATGCCCCCTTGTAATAGGCATTTCTGCCATAGGAAAAAAGTCTCTGACTAACCAGTCTATCTATGCCTCTTACCACCTTATAGATCTCTATCAAGTCACCTCTCATCCTTCTTCGCTCCAATGAGAAAAGCCCTAGCTCCCTCAACCTTTCCTCATAAGACCTGCGCACAAGTCCAGGCAGCATCCTGATAAATCTCCTCTACACCCTCTCTAAAGCTTCCACGTCTTTCCTATAATGAGGTGACCAGAACTGAACTGACCAGAACTGAACATAAGTGAGGTCTAACCAGGGTTTTATACAGCTGCAGCATAACTTCACAGCTCTTAAACTCAATTCCCCTGCCAATGAAAGCCAAAGCACCAGACACCTTCTTAACAACCCTATCAACTTAGGTAGCAACTTTGAGGGATTTCTGGATGTGAACCCCAAGTTCCCTCTGTTCCTCTACACTGCTAAGAATTCTGCCATTAACCCTGTATTCTGCATTCAAATTCAACCTTCCAAAATTAATCACTTCACACTTTTCTGGAGGTTGTTCGGCAGAGGAGTCATCCCAGAGCAGGCATGAGTGGTCAGGTGGGTAACGGTTAATTTTCACCCAATAAATTTGGCAAGTAACTAATACCTGAGACACAACACGTGCAGTGTCTCCCACCCTTCCACCTCCTGTAATGTTCTATGTTCTATGTAGGGATCCTCTCAGAAGGAGCAATCACAGTGTGGTTGAATTTAAAATACAGATGGAGCGTGAGAAGGTTAAATCCAGTACCAATGTCCTGTGCTTACACAAAGGAGACTATGATGGGATGAGGGAGGAGTTAGCTAAGGTAGAATGGGAGCAAAAACTTTATGGTGGGTCAACTGAGGACCAGTGGAGGACTTTCAAAATGATTTTTTGCAGTGCTCAGCAGAAGTATATTCCAGTGATAAGGAAGAACTGTAACAAAAGAAATAGTCAGCCATGGCTGGCTAAGAAAATAAAAGAAAGTATCAGATTGAAAAAACATACAAAAAAACAAAGAGTAGAGGGAAACTAGTAGACTGGTAAATCTTTAAAGGCGAACAGAAAGCCACAAAAAACGTTATAAAGAAAAGGAAGATAGATTATGAGAGTAAACTAGCTCAGAATATAAAACCAGACAGCTAAAATTTCTATAAATGTGTAAATCATAAAAGAGTGGCGAAAGTAAACATCGGTCCTTTAGAGGATGAGAAGGCCAATTTAATGCCTGGGAATGAGGAAATAGCCGAGGCATTAAACAGTTACTTTGTGTCAGCCTTCAAGTGGAAGACACAAATAACATGCCGAAAACTGATGGCAAAAAGGTTACAGCAGGTGAGGACCTATAAACCATCATTATCACTGAGGCGGCAGTGCTGGGCAAGCTAATAGGGCTAAAGATAAACATATCTCCCAGCCCGGATAAAATCCATCCCAGGGTACTAAAGGAGGCAATGGTGGAAATAGCAAATGCGCCAGTAATTATTTAACAAAATTTGCTGGACTCTGGCTGTTTTCCAATCTGCAGGAATCACCCAATGCGATGCCACTGTTTAACAAAGGAAGAAGACAAAAAGCAGGTAACTATAGGCCAAGATAATAAAGTGTGAAGCTGGATGAACACAGCAGGCCAAGTAGCATCTCAGGAGCACAAAAGCTGACGTTTTTCGGGCCTAGACCCTTCAGAGAGGGGGGATGGGGTGAGGGTTCTGGAATAAATAGGGAGAGAGAGGGGGAGACGGACTGAAGATGGAGAGAAAAGAAGGTAGATGGAGAGGAGAGTATAGGTGGGGAGGGGATAGGTCAGTCCAGGGAAGACGGACAGGTCAAGGAGGTGGGATGAGGTTAGTAGGTAGGAGATGGAGGTGCGGCTTGGGGTTGGAGCAAGGGATGGGTGAGAGGAAGAACAGGTTAGGGAGGCAGAGACAGGCTTGACTGGTTTTGGGATGCAGTGGGGGGAGGGGACGAACTGGACTGGTTTTGGGATGTGGTGGGGGAAGGGGAGATTTTGAAGCTGGTGAAGTCCACATTGATACCATTGGGCTGCAGGGTTCCCAAGCAGAATACGAGTTGCTGTTCTTGCAACCTTCGGTGGCATCATTGTGGCACTGCAGGAGGCCCATGATGGACATATCATCTAAAGAATGGGAGGGGGAGTTGAAATGGTTCCCGACTGGGAGGTGCAGTTGTTTATTGCGAACCAAGCGGAGGTGTTCTGCAAAGCGGTCCCCAAGCCTCCGCTTGGTTTCCTCAATGTAGAGGAAGCCACACCGAGTACAATGGATACAGTATACCACATTGGCAGATGTGCAGGTGAACTTCTGCTTAATATGGAAAGTCATCTTGGGACCTGGGAAAGGGGTGAGGGAGGAGGTGTGGGGACAAGTGTAGCATTTCCTGCGGTTGCAGGGGAAGGTGCCGGGTGTGGTGGGGTTGGAGGGCAGTGTGGAGCGAACAAGGGAGTCACGGAGAGAGTGGTCTCTCTGGAAAGCAGACAAGGGTGGGGATGGAAAAATGTCTTGGGTGGTGGGGTCGGATTGTAGATGGCGGAAGTGTCAGAAGATGATGCGTTGTATCCGGAGTTTGGTGGGGAGGTGTGAGAGAACGAGGAGGATCCTCTTTGGGCGGTTGAAGCAGGGGCGGGGTGTGAGGGATGTGTTGCGGGAAATGCGGGGGACACAGTCAAGGGCATTCTCGACCACTGTGGGGGGAAAGTTGCGGTCCTTGAAGAACTTGGATATCTGGGATGTGCGGGAGTCGAATGCCTGTTTGTGGGAGCAGATGCGGCGGAGGAATTGGGAATAGGGGATGGAATTTTTGCAGAGGGTGGGTGGGAGGAGGTGTATTCTAGGTAGCTGTGGGAGTCAATGGGCTTGAAACGGACATCAGTTACAAGCTGGTTGCCTGAGATGGAGACTGAGAGGTCCAGGAAGGTGAGGGATGTGCTGGAGATGGCCCAGGTGAACTGAAGGTTGGGGTGGAAGGTGTTGGTGAAGTGGATGAACTGTTCCAGCTCCTCTGGGGAGCAAGAGGCGGCGCCGATACAGTCAATGTAACGGAGGAAGAGGTGGGGTTTGGGGCCTGTGTAGGTGCGGAAGAGGGACTGTTCCACGTAACCTACAAAGAGGCAGGCATAGCTGGGGCCCATGCGGGTGCCCATGGCCACCCCCTTTGTCTGTAGGAAGTGGGAGGAATCGAAAGAGAAGTTGTTGAAGGTGAGGACGAGTTCGGCCAGGCGGATGAGGGTGTCAGTGGAGGGGGACTGGTCGGGCCTGCGGGACAGGAAGAAGCAGAGGGCCTTGAGGCCATCTGCATGCGGAATACAGGTGTATAGGGACTCGACGTCCATAGCGACAATGAGGTGTTGGGGGCCAGGGAATTGGAAGTCCTGGAGGAGGTGGAGGGCGTAGGTGGTGTCACCAACGTAGGTAGGGAGTTCCTGGACCAGAAGGGGAGAAAATAGAGTCCAGATAGGTGGAGATGAGTTCAGTGGGGCAGGAACAGGCTGAGACAATGGGTCGACCAGGGCAGGCAGGTTTGTGGATTTTGGGAAGGAGTTAGAAACGGGCCGTGTGGGGTTGGGGAACAATGAGGTTGGAGGCTGTGGGTGGGAGGTCCCCGAGGTGATGAGGCCATGAATAGTGTTGGAGATGATGGCTTGGTGCTCGGGGGTGGGGGAAAATGATCGAGGGGGTGGTAGGAGGTGGTGTCGGAGAGCTGGTGTTTGGCCTCGGCAATGTACTGGTCAGTGCGCCATACTACCACTGCGCCACCCTTGTCTGCAGGTTTGATGGTGAGGTTGGGATTGGAGCGGAGAGAGCAGAGGGCTGCCCGTTCTGCTGGCGGGGGGGGGGGGGGGGGTGGTTGGAGTGGTTGAGAGGGGTGGAGAGGTTGAGGCAGTTAATGTCTCGACGGCAGTTGGAGATGAAGAGGTCAAGAGAAGGTAGGAGGCCTGGGGGTGGTGTCCACGAGGACAACTCGTGTTGGAAGTGGGCAAAGGGGTCAGTGGAGGGAGGTTTAGGTTCCCGGTTGAAGTAGTAAGCGTGGAGGCGAAGGCGGCAGAAAAACTGTTCTCTGTCCAACTGTGACTAGTATTCATTGATGTGTGGTTGTAGGGGGACAAAAGGTGAGCCCCTTACTAAGGACTGACCGTTCGTCCTCAGTCAGTGAGCAGTCGGGGGGTGGGGGGGGGGGGGGGGGTGCGGTGGGGGAAGCGGGGGGGGGATGGTGAATATTCGGCAGGCAGGGCTCAGTGCGGCTGTCTTCTCTGGGGTTGCTGGCTGTGGGCGGAGCGATGAGGTGCGCACCCTCTGCGGTGGCTAATTACTTGATCTGGTCATATTCTGACCTGCACCAAAGTAGCAAGCATGCCACCCCACTCTCATTTCCCCTACTATCTGTCTCTCTTTCATCCCAGGAGGAATGCAGCCCACAATGGGACAGAATGGGTCAAGATGAGTTTTGGCCTGCCCAACATTTAATTCCTCACCCATAATGTGGAAAATATCCTGCGTCTGACCACCCTGAACAGCTGACTGATATGTTCAAGCTCCTGAGTTGGTATCAGAGGTGTCCTTGACTTACTGTGCTGACATGCATTGGCTAAAGTGTTTACTTAACTGAAGATTGCCAACAATAATGACAAACTTCCCAGATTTGTCTGTATGCTAAATTGCAAGCCATTGAAACTGTATGGTACATCTGGCATCTGTGGCAGAAGGACAAAGGGACAAAAAGGCAAGCCAAGGCTGTAATGATGTGAACATCCAGGTGTGTACCCTGAGTGCAGCATCTTTTCTGCAATAGCATAATGATAATTACCACTTCACCCTGATATGCAAATTTGAAGTTCAGAAACATACTGTAAGTGGGTCAGAGAAATGTCACAAGGATATTTAAAGGCTGGTAATTGATAGATGCCAATGCCCATGGACATGGGAAATATGTGGCTGGTGCCATGGAGCATGCCTTGAGATGTTGGCACCTGATGTCCAACAAGAGGTTTTTAGGAGCAAATGGCTACTAAAGTTGCCTAAATTCTTTGAGAATTCTTGACAACTAATGTGCATACAGTTGTTGGGAGGATAGGGAGCTGAATATTAGGTTTTTGGCCATTTAATATGGTTGTTGACACACAATAACCTACTTTACTACAACCCTCACTTGGACAACCAGAACTTAGTTAAGAGATTCAGTGAGTTGTATCTTCTGTCAAAAAAAAAAGGGTTCACTAGACTTCACACACAATTCAACCACAGTTCTCTCCATCGCCTTCGTCATTCAGACCTCACTACAATTGTAGAGGGCATTGGTGAGACCACACTCGAGTTGTGTGGAGTTCTGGTCTCCATATAAACAGGACAAATTATTTTTTTATTGGAGATAGTAATAGGAATTGTTCACTAGATTGGTTCCTTGGATGAAAGATTTGTCATTTGATGAAGGACTAAGTAATCTGAATCTATATTTTCTGGTGGATCAGAAAAAAAAGTGGTGATCTCTTTGAAGCATATATGATTCTGAAGGGGTTTGACAGCACCGACACAGAGGATGTTTCTACTGATTGGGAAATCTCAAACATGTTGCAACAGTTTTAAGTGTTCATTAATCATTTAGGACTGAGATGAGGTGAAGTTTCACCACTCAAGCAATAGTGACTCATTGGAATTTCTGCCTCAGCAGGTTGTTGTTGCTGCTCCATTGTTGACAATGTTTAAGGTTTGGTTAGATAGATGTTTGGTTCCTCAGTAAATCAAGGAAAATTGGCAGTGGGTAAGTGGATTTAAAGTCTGAGATCATTCTAAATATATTGACTGCAGAGCAGACTGAACGGGCCATACGATCAACTTCTTTATACACATCATGTGTTTTTTTGAAACTTTGCTCTGGGAGGAATTGTGTTTCATTCCCTCCTCCTCATTCAACTTTTGGCCTTTTTGACTTTGAAAATTGTGGAATGAGAGAAATGAGCATATCATAAGACTACCTGACAACGCCAGACTGAGTAAAGCAGTGCAAGTGAATCTTCAGCATGCCAATGACTCTATATTCAATGCAAGCTTGTATAAGTAAAACACACTCGTTAAAGATTCTCTGCTCTCTTATTTGGGAACTGGGTAAGAATCAGGAGCCAGAGAATAATCCTTCTCTCCACACTGCCACCCATAGAATTCCAATGATAATGGGAACTGCAGATGCTGGAGAATCCAAGACAACAAAGTGTGAAGCTGGATGAACACAGCAGGTCAAGCAGCATCTCAGGAGCACAAAAGCTGACGTTTCGGGGCCTAGATCCTTCAGAGAGGGGGATGGGGTGAGGGTTCGAGAATAAAATAGGGAAAGGGGGGAGGCGGACCGAAGATGGAGAGAAAAGAAGATAGGTGAAGAGGAGAGTATAGGTGGGAAGGTAGGGAGGGGATAGGTCAGTCCAGGGAAGACCAACAGGTCAAGGAGGTGGGATGAGGTTAGTAGGTAGGAAATGGAGGTGCGGCTTGGGGTGGGAGGAAGGGATGGAAGAGAGGAAGAACAGGTTAGGGAGGCAGAGACAGGCTGGACTGGTTTTGGGATGCAGTGGGGGGGAGGGGGGGGAGGGGAAAAAGGGGACGAACTGGGCTGGTTTTGGGATGCAGTGGGGAAGGGGAGATTTTGAAGCTGAAGTCTACATTGATTACATTGGGCTGCAGGGTTCCCAAGCAGAATATGAGTTGCTATTCCTGCAATCTTCAGGTGGCATCATTGTGGCACTGCAGGAGGCCCATGATGGACATGTCATCTAAAGAATGGGGAGTTGGGGGGCTGGCGGGGGGAGTTGAAATGGTTCGCGATTGGGAGGTGCTGTTGTTTATTGCGAACCGACCAGAGGTGTTCTGCAAAGCGGTCCCTAAGCCTCTGCTTGGTCACCTGCACATCTGCCAATGTGGTATACTGTATCCATTGTACCCAGTGTGGCTTCCTCTACATTGGGGAAACCAAGCGGAGGCTTGGGGACCACTTTGCAGAACACCTCCACCTTGGTTCGCAATAAACAACTGCGCCTCCCAGTCGCGAACCATTTCAACTCCCCCTCCCATTCTTTAGATGGCATGTCCATCATGGGCCTCCTGCAGTACCACAATGATGCCACCCGGGATAGGCTGCGACATTTTCCTTGGAGTGTAGGAGGTTGAAGGCTGGCCTTACGGATGTTTGTAATACTTGAGAATTACAGTTAAGGTGAATAGCTAAGGTCTTTTCCACAGCATGGCTGGGCAAGTGTGAGAACTCTGGATAAATAGAACAGTATCCTAGGTTTTACTAATTGTGCTCTATGCCCAAGAACAAGGGGGTTACAATGATTTTGCGTAAGACACGAGTTAGATCTCAACTTTATACAGTTCTGGGCAAATCATTTCAACAAGAATGTGAATGCTTTGAAGAAAGAAGGGAGAAACATAAGTTATAATGACAGATGGGAGAAATTAAAAAAACCTGTCTTCCTTGGGGAGGTTCCTCGCTGAAGACAGAAGATCTGATAGAAGTTTCCAAAAACATGAGAAATCATGACAGTAGATAGTGAAGAGTTGATCCCTTTATAAGAGGATTGAAAATTAGAGAACACAGATGTAAAGTAATTCTCAAAAAAGCAAACGCAATACGAAAAGTATTTTTTAAAAACTGTGTAGTTATGGACCGGCATGCACCACTTAGAATTGTCATGGAGGCTGGTTCGATTGAGGCCTTCAAGAGGGCATTTGAAGATCATTTGAATTGAAGCTATGTGCAGCGTTGTCGGGAAAAGGCAAGAAAATGACACTAAGTCCTTTGGAGGCTTGGTGTAGGTATGAAGAATCTGCAATTCTGTAAAATTTGTTTTCTCATTGGAGGTAGAATTTCTAGGTTAATTCGTGTGCAAATTGCATTTGTACTGATTCATGTTCCCGTAAAATCCACAAAATATGGAACATTGTTAGTAATTTCTTCATTTGGAAAGTATTCAGAAAAATTAGACATTTCAGTTGTGGCTCCCACACAAAAATCATAAAAAAGTCATAATTTGTATGCATGTTCAGAAAATGATTAATAAATACAATCAGCAAAACAATCCACATGGTTCATAAGCACTGGTAAACAGTTTGCTTTATAAGTAGACTGTAGAAGTTCAATCACCATACTTCAGCATGATCTCCAATTTGATTTGCAAAAGTAGAAATTAGTGCAATTAAGTCCATTTTATGGTTCTAAAATGAAAAACTCATGTGTTTAAAGTAACTAAAAGTGTGCAATGAACTTAAATATCACATAGACCCGTCTATTAAAAGTAATATTCTAGGGCAGGTGGTAGAAAGAATACAATATGTATTAGCTTATGCAGATATTTAATTGGTGTAAATATTTGCACTACTTGAAAAACGGAGATTTATTTTCAAACTTTTCAGAGATATGATAACAATGTGACAATTTCACAATGTTTTCCAATATTTAATAATCAGAGCTTTCAAGTTACATTAATGTATATTTCAATTTGTATTTATTATTTATGATGATGCATATTCGAGTATTGTAATTAAAGAGGGTTATCATCTCTAAATTTGTTAGCCAAAAAAAATGACAAAATGGCTTAGTGCACTGCTTTTGTACCTCAGGGAATCTACATTTGAATTGAGCAATGGCAGATGGAACAGATGTCTCATTGCACAAGTGCAATTATCTCTCATTCGCAAATGTGTGTCTTTATAATCTTTTCAAAGGGAAAGACAATCTCTGCTGATCGTTGCTTTTCAGTTGCAAATCCACGGGCAGCAGAATCTGCTTTGAGATTTGCTCAAATATGTTGCAATTTTACATAGGTCAGTTTCATCACAGCAAATTTGATTTTCAATGGTCAATTTATTTTGACCATTAAGGCAAAAGTGTCAGCTCACTTCATTATCTTTCATCGTCATTAACAAAAGCTCTATCACTTCAGGAACATGTTTGCTGCAGCAGCAGCAGCGGAAGCGGCGAAAGCAAGGACCAGGGACCTGCTAGGAAAGTAAGTTCTTCATTTCAGCAGCAGAGCTGAGTGGGAGCAGATGAGTTGCACTCTGGGAAGGTGAGTGAACTGATATATTTGGGCAGGTGCACGGGTCAGAGATGTCTCAGATCAACTGCAGGGGGTGGGTTAACAGCCAGCTGTCATGGTGCATATAGGCAACAATGATCTAGGTTAAAAAAAACAGGATGAGGCCCTACAAGCAGAATGTAGGGAGTTAGGAGCAAAGTTAAAAAGTAGGACCTCAGAGGTAGTAATCTCAGGATTGCTAATAGGGCCACAGGGCAGAAAAGAAAGAAGACAAGAATAAAATGAATGGCTTGAGAGATGGTGCAGGAGGGAGGGTTCAGATTTTTGTGACATTGGGACTGGTTGTGGGGGAGGTGGGACAATTACAAATCAGATGTTCTACACCTGAGCAGGACTGGAAAAAAAATGTCCTGGCGGTGCTTCTGCTAACGCTGTTGGGGAGGGTTTGAACTAATATGGCAGGGGGATGGGAACCAAATCAGTAGGTTAGTGGACAGTAAGGAGGTAGTAACCAAAGCCTGGAAGGAACTAGATAATGAAGTCAGTAATGAAGAATAGGCAGAGAGCAGATGATGAACACAAAAAGGGACAGGTGGTCTGAGCTGCATTTGTTTTAATGCAAGACGTGTAGGAGGTATGGCAGATGAACTTAGGGCTTGGATTAGTACCCGATAGTATGATGTTATTGTTATTACTGAGACTTGGTTGAGGGAAGGGCAAGATTGGCAACTAAATATCCCAGGATTTAGATGCTTCAGGCAGGATAGAGAGGGAATTAAAAGGGGTGGAGAAGTTGCATTACTGGTCAAAGAGGATGGCACAGCTGTGCTGAAGGAGGGCACTATGGAGGACTCAAGCAGTGAGGTGATATGGCAGAGCTCAGAAATAGGAAAGGTGTGGTAACAATGTTGGGGCTGTAATACAGAACTCCCAACAGCGAGCAAGAGAGGCGCACAAATATGTAGGCAGATTATGGAAGGATGTAGGAGCAACAGGGTGGTGGTGATGGGAGGTTTCAATTTCCCCAACATTCACTGGGATTCACTTAGGGTTAGGGATTTAGATGGAGCAGAATTTGTAAGGACCATCCAGGAGAGTTTTCTAGATCAGTATGCAAATAGTCCAACTTGGGAAGGGGCCATACTGGACCAGATGTTGGAGAATAAACCCAGCCAGCTGGTTGAAATTTCAGTCGGGGATTACTTTGGGAATAGTGATCACAATTCTGTAAGTTTTAGAATACTGGTGGACAAAGACAAGAGTGGCCCTAAAAGGAAAGGTGCTGAATTAGGAGAAGGCCAACTGCAGCAAAATTTGGCAGGAGCTGGGGAATGTGGATTGGAAGCAGCTGTTTGAGTGTAAATTCACATTTCATATGTGGGATGCTTTTGAGGTTGATTAGAGTGCAGGATAGACAAGTCCCTGTGAAAATGAGGGCTAGAAAGGGCAGGATTAGGGAACCTTGGATGATAGATGAAATTGAGAGACTAGCAAAGAGGAGAATGGAAACATACATAAGGTCTAGGCAACTGAAAACAGATGAAGCTTGGCAGCACGGTGACACAGTGGTTAGCACTGCAGCCTCACAGCACCAGGGATCCGGGTTCAATTCCAGCCCGGGTGACTGTCTGTGTGGACTTTGCACATTCTCCATGTCTGTGTGGGTTTCCTCCGGGTGCTCCAGTTTCCTCCCACAGTTCAAAGATGTGCAGGCTAGGTGGATTGGCCATGCTAAATTGCCTATAGTGTTCAGGGGTGTGTGGGTTATAGGGGGATGGGTCTGGGTCTGGGTGGGATGCTGCAAGGGGCAGTGTGGACTTGTTGGGCCAAAGAGCCTGTTTCCACACTGTAGAGAATCTAATAAGAATATTGGGAAAGTAGGACCAATCTGAAACAAGGAATTAATAGGGCTAAAAGTGGTCATTAAATATCTTTAGCAAACAGGGTTAAAGAAAATCCCAAAGTCTTTTATTCATACGTAAAGAGCAAGAGGGTAACTAGAGAAAGGGTTGGCTCACTCATGGACAAAGGAGGGAAGTTATGCAAGGAGTCAGAGAAAATGAGAGAGTCTTAATGAGTACTTTCAATCGGTATTCACAAAGGAGAAGGACATGACGGATATTGCGGTTAAGGATAGGTGTTTGATTAGGCTAGGTCAAGTCAGCATAAGGATGGAGGAATTGTTGGGTATTCTAAAAGATGTTACAGTGGACAAGTCCCCAGGTGTGGATGGGATCTCTCCCAGATTACTGAGGGAACCATGAGCGGAAATAGCTGGGGCCTTAAATATCTTTGTAGCATCTTTGAGCACGAGTGAGGTGCTGGAGCACTGGAGAATTGCTAATATTGTTCCCTTGTTTAGAAAGGGTGGCAAGGATAATCCAGGTAATTATAGACCAGTGAGCCTGATGTCAGTGGTGGGGAGCTATGGGAGATGATACGGAGGGATAGGATCTATTTATATTTGGAAGAAAATGGGCTTATTAGTGATAGCACCATGGTTTTGTAGAGGGAATTTCATGTCTTACCAACTTGATAGAATTCTTTGAGGAAGTGATAAAGTTGATAGATGAGGGAAGGGCTGTGGTTGTCGTCATGTACATAGACTTCAGTAAGGATTTTGATAAGGTGAAGTAGCATGGGCTCCAGGGTGTACTAGCGAGATGGACAGAAACTGGATAAGCAGGAGGAGACAGTTGCAGTGCGAGGGAGTGTCATAAAATTGTGAACTGTCACCGTGTTCCACAGGGATCTGTACTAGGACAACTGTTGTTTGTGATATACATAAATGATCTGGTGGGAGGTATAGATGGTCTGATTAGCGAGTTTGCAGATGAGACTAAGATTGGTGGAGTAGCAGATTGTGAAGAGTACTGTCAGAGAATGCAGCCGAATAGATAGATTGGAGAGTGGGCAAGAGAAATGACAGATGAGTTCAATCCAGGCAAATGCGAGGTGATGTATTTTGAAAGATCCAATTCAAGAACGAACCAAATGGTAAATAAAAAAGCCCTAGGGAAAATTCATGCATGGAGAGATCTGGGTTGTCAGACCCATTATACCCTGAAGTTGGCAACGCAGGTGGACAGAGTGGCCAAGGCGGCAGACGGCATGCTTTCATTCATCAGACAGGGTCTTGAGTACAAGAGTTGGCAGGTCATGTTATAGTTGTATAGGACTTTGGTTCAACCACATTTGGAATAATCCATACAGAGGATGTTGCCTGGTATGGAGGGCACTACTTATGAATAGAGGTTGAGTAGATTAGGATTATTTACATCAGAAAGATGGAGTTTGAGGGGGGGACCCAATTGAGGTATACAAAATCATGATATGTATAGACAGGGTGGCTAGCAAGAAGCTTTTTTCTAGAGTGGTGGACTCAATTACTACAGAGTCACGATTTCATGGTAAGAGGGGAAAAGTTCAGGGAGATATGCATGGAAAGTTGTTTACACAGAGGGTGGTGGGTGCCTGGAATGCATTGCCAGCGGAGGTGGTCGAGGCTGGCATGATAGGTCATTTAAGATGTATCTCGGTGGACACATGAATGTGCAGGGAGCAGAGGGATACAGATCCTTGGGAAATAGGCGACAGGTTTAGAGAATCTGGATTTGCGCAGGCTTGGTGGGTTGAAGGGCCTGTTATTATGCTGTAATTTTCTTTGTTCTTTGTTGGGGAGAATTTTATCTTTACAGTTCACACTACCAGTGGAGGAAAAAAAGGTGACGTTTGTGCTATTAAAGTTTGAAGCACAAAATCAGAGCTTGCCCACATCGTCTGGAGGATAAGTTCCCCAGTGTAAGTGTGATGTGACTAACCTGTTCCTAGGAGGCCAGCCTGATCCAGAGAGCAATCCATATTGAATGGAGTGATGATGCCATGCCAGCTGAAATGAACACGCCTTGGAAATCAATGCCAGTCAAGAAACTAACTGAATTCTTTCAGTCCATGCAGGTGTAAGAAACAATCCTGTATGAATACAAAGATTGTTTTATTCACTTGTACAAGCAGAAAGGAGTTCATCAATCAAGCAACAATCATGGAGGAATCTCATTTCTCTCCATTGCTGGATGGCCTTCAGAATTCTTTGGAACCACTTAGTCCAATGTGGTGAATAAGAAATGCTACTAGAGTTCAATTGCAGTTTCAGAAAAGATGGTGTTGTGTTGTTTGACAGCTCCAGGAGAAAGTCCAGTAACAGAACATGAGCATCTTCACTATGTTATTAACCTGGCCAAGGCCTTTTGTACAGGTGGCCAAGTGGACCTTCGGGAGATCATGGAAAAGTTCAGCTGCCCCAAGAAAAATTCAATAGTCTGTTGGTACATATGCATTAATCCTGCATGATGATTTGTCTAAAACATTTCTAGTCTCTAATGAGGTTAAAAGCAGCTGTGTACTTTCTCTAGCATGTTTTTCACTGTCATACTTTCTAATCCCTGCCATGATTGTGATTCTGACATCAAAGTCAGATATCATTAAAACTGTACAGGACATACATATTGAGAGCACAGAATCTCCATGTGTTCTTTCAACATTGCTCATTTGTTTACAAGCGTACTACTTAAGGAAGCCATTGATATTTTTGCCATGTTGCTTTCTCATAGCAATCCATATGTGCCACTAGTATCATAGTGTCCAGCAAATTGACAAACCTAGCATTTTTGTGCAATTGAGTTCAGTTTCAATAACTGAATGTGAACTAAAAAAAGATGGCATTGCCACAGGATCTTCTTTGGGCCAAATACTTTAATTGTTGAATGCCATAAGAAACGTGACTTTGATAAAGTTATCACTAACCTCTTACCTTTCAATATATGGATGACACACTTTACAATGTGTAGATTGGAACCTGGATAAAAGGTCTATTCTTCATTCAAATTTACCAACAAAATGGAGGATCAAATGAGTTCCCTTTCTTTGATAATATTTGAGATACTTGCCAGTGGGTTTTCCATTATTATTTACCAAAAGCCTACATTTTTAGATGTATTGGTACTCTTACAATTCCATGTGCTACAAGTTCAATCTTACTGGCAGCCACATGAATAGGGGTGCAATGCATTGTTGTGTAAGCTTGAAGCTGAAATAGGGCATATTAAGATGATCCTAGATCATAGAACATAGAACAGTACAGCACAGAACAGGCCCTTCAGCCCACGATGTTGTGCCGACCATTGATCTTCATGTGTGCACCCTCAAATTTCTGTGACCATATGCATGTCCAGCAGTCTCGGAAATGTCCCCAGTGACCTTGCTTCCACACGGCTCCTGGCAACGCATTCCATGCTCTCAACTTTAAGAACCTGCCTCCGACATCCCCTCTATACTTTTTTCCAACCAGCTTAAAACTACGACCCCTCGTGTTAGCCTTTTCTGCCCTGGGAAATAGTCTCTGGCTATCAACTCTATCTATGCCTCATTATCTTGTATATCTCAATTAGGTCCCCTCTCCTCCTCCTTTTCTCCAATGAAAAGAGTCCGAGCTCAGTCAACCTCTCTTCATAAGATAAGCCCTCCAGTCCAGGCAGCATCCTGGTAAACCTCCTCTGAACCGTCTCCAAAGCATCCACATCTTTCCTATAATAGGGCAACCAGAACTGGACACAGTATTCCAAGTGCGGTCTAACCAAAGTTTTATAGAGCTGCAACAAGATCTCACGACTCAAACTCAATCCCTCTGTTAATGAAAGCCAAAACACCATATGCTTTCTTAACAACCCTGTCCACTTGGGTGGCAATTTTAACGGATCTATGTATCTGCACACCAAGATCCCTCTGTTCCTCCACACTGCCAAGAGTCCTATCCTTAATCTTGTACTCAGCTTTCAAATTCAACCTTCCAAAATGGATCACCTCACATTTATCCAGGTTGAACTCCATCTGCCACCTCTCAGCCCATCTCTGCATCCTGTCAATGTCCCGCTGCAGCCTACAACAGCCTTCTATACTGTCAACGACACCTCCAACCTTCGTGTCGTCTGCAAACTTGCTGACCCATCCTTCAATCCCCTCATCCAAGTCATTAATAAAAATTACAAACAGTAGAGGCCCAAGGACAGAGCCCTGTGGAACACCACTCACCACTGACTTCCAGGCAGAATATTTTCCTTCTACTACCACTCGCTGTCTTCTGTTGGCCAGTCAATTCTGTATCCAGACAGCTAAGTTCCCCTGTATCCCATCCCTCCTGATCTTCTGAATGAGCCTACCATGGGGAACCTTATCAAATGCCTTGCTGAAGTCCATATACACCACATCCACAGCTCGACCCTCATCAACTTTTCTAGTCACATCCTCAATGAACTCGATAAGGTTTGTAAGGCATTATCTGCCCCTCTCAAAGCCGTGTTGACTGCATTTAATCAAGCCATGCTCTTCCAGATGGTCATAAATCCTATCCCTCAGAATCCTTTCTAACACCTTGCAGATGACAGACGTGAGACTTACTGGTCTGTAATTGCCAGTGATTTCCCTATTTCCTTTCTTGGAGAGGAATTACGTTTGTCTCTCTCCAGTCCTCAGGTACGACTCCAGTGGAGAGCGAGGATGCAAAGATCTTCGCAAGTGGCGAAGCAATTGCATTTCTCGCTTCCCAAAGCAGCCAAGGGCAAATCTGGTCCGGGCCTGGCAACTTGTCAATCTCAATGTTTGACAAAATTTTCAGCACATCAGCTTCCTCTATCTCTATCCATTGAAAAGCAGGTGTGCATGCTGGAAAGGTTTCATTCACTAAAGTTCTTTTGTTTCGTAAAGACAGAAGCAAAAAACTCATTTAGGGCTTCCCCTACCTCCTCAGACTCCACGCACAAGTTCCCTATGCTATCCCTGATCATAACGACTATCCTGAAAAGAATCATCATGCCTTACATGTTGTGAAAACTAATATTTGGCTGAGCCCAGTGTCCTCAGATAATTACCCTGGAAGGGCATGAGGACAATGTTGACCATTAGATTAGGTCATTGGGAATAATTAAATAAACTGGATTGTGTTAAAAATGACACGGAAAGCCAATTTAAGATTTTGTACTCAGACTCATTATGTAATGCATTTTGTGTGCTAGAAGCTGCATATTTACTACACGGGACCCTGTTTTATGTAGGCAAAAACAATTTGTACATTATGTTTCGGGTTGGGACCCTTCTTCCAAAATGCGGGAGGGAAAGGCAACTCTGAAATAAATAAAGAGGGGGAAGGTGATGATAGAAGGTGGGTAGAAGAACGGATAGGTGGAGGGGAGACAGACAGGTCAAGTAGGTGGGGATGAAGTCAGTAAAGGTGAGTGTAGGTAGTGAGTTGGGGTGGGTGTTGGTCAGTGAGGAGGGAGGGGCAGGTAGGTGGGAAGGAAGATGGACAGGTCAAGGAGGTGGGGAGGAGGCTAATAGATAGGAAGTGGAGATGGGTGTTGGCCAGTGAGGTGGGAGGAGTGGATAGGTGGGAGAAAAGACAGACAGATCAAGGGCTTGATTCCACACTGTACGGAACCTAATCTGAATCTAATCTATTTATTTCAGAGCCTCCTTCCCCTCCCCCATTTCTCAAAGAGGGCCCAGGCCTGAAAATTCAGCTTTCCTGCTCCTCTAATGCAGCCTGGCCTGTTGTATTCATCCAGCTTTACACCTTATCTTAGATTCCAGCAATCGGCAGTTCCTACTACCTGAGTGAGGATTTAAGAGGCATTCTTTTGCTTCATTTTTTAAAATTCTCTTATGGGATGTAGGTGTCACCAGTTGGCCAGCATTTGTTGTTCATGCCTAATTGTCCTTGAGGGGATGATAGTGAGTTGCCTTCTAGAACTGTTGCAGTCCATCTGCTGTGGGTTGATTCACAATGTCATTAGGAAAGGGGTTACCAGGAGTTTAACCCAATAAAACAGGGAAGTAAAAGGAAAGATATATTTCCAAGGCAGGATGGTAAGAGGCTTGGAGGGGAATTTGAAGGTGGCGGTGTTCCCATGTTCTTGCAGATGAAAGTGGACATGGGCTTGGAAGGTGCTACATGAGGAATTTTGGTGAATTAATGCAATGCATTTTATAGATAGTACACTCTGCTGCTACTTCATATTGGAGGGAGTGGATACCTGTGGATGTCATGCTAATTTAGCAGGCTGGTTTGGCCTGCAAGGTGTCAAGCTTCTTGAGCGCTGTTGGAACTGCACCCTGCCTGGCAAATGGGAGTATTTCATCACACTCCTGACTTGTGTCTTGTAGATGATAGACAGGCTTTGGGACATTAGGTGGTGAGTTACTCATTGCAGTATCTTGGCCTTCCTAGAAGATTCCTGCAAATGCTTCAGCCTTGTCTTTTGCAATGATGCCCTAGATTAGATTAGATTCCCTAGTGTGGAAACAGGCCCTTTGGTCCAACAAGTCCACACCACCCCTTGCAGCATCCCACCCAGGCCCATCCCCCTATAACCCCCCCATACCCCTGAACACTACAGGCAAGTTAGCATGGCCAATCCACCTAGCCAAGGACGGGGATATTTGTGGAGACTCATCCTCCAGTCAGTTGTTTAAACATCCACCATCATTCACAACTGGATGCAATTAGGACTGCAGAGCTCAGATCTGATCCACTGGGTGCGTGATCACTTAGCTCCGCCCATCATTTGCTGCTTGGTGTGCAAGTAGGCCTGTTTGGTGGCTTCACCAGGTTTTTAAATCTCATCTTCAGGTGTGCCTGGTACCACTCTAGGCATGTCCTGCTGCACACTCCGTTGAATCAGGGTTGATCCCCTGGCTTGATGGTAGCAGTTGAATGGGGGATATGCTGGGCCATAATGTTGCAGATTGTGCTCGAGTACAATTCTGCTGTTGATGGCCCACAGGGCCTCATGGATGCCCAGTTTAGATGGTTAGATCTTTTCAAAGTCAGTCCCATTTAGCACCATGATAATGCATTGCAAGCCAAACAAGGTTATTCTCAATGTTAAGGCGGGACTTTGTCTCCTCAAGGACTGTGTGGTGGTCACTGTTACTGATTGGGCAGAAACATTCACAGCTGGCATATTGGTAAGGATGAGGTCAAGTATGTTTTTCTTTTTGGTTCCCTCATCACCTGCTGCAGACCCTGTCTAGCAGTTGTCCCCTTTAGGTCCTGACTAGCTCAAACAGTTGTACTCCTGCTGAGCCACTCGGTGTTGGACATTGAAATCTCCTGCATAGAATACATTTTGCTCTGTTGCCAACCTCATTGCTTCCTGTAAGTGTTGTTCAACATGGAGGAGTGCTGATTTATCAGCCTAGGGAGGACAATGTGATAATTAGCAGGATATTTCCTGACCCACATGTTGAAAAAGACAATTAGGACCAATCCACAGGCTGCATATGAGCAAAACTGCCTTGCACACATCCATAAGTGCTAATCAGTCCCACAGACATCCCACACTGCTTGACCAAAGCGACATTGTAAAAAGTTGATGTTTTGGGTCAACCCAAAACATGAACTTTCCTGCTCCTCTGATGCTGCTTGGCCTGCTGTGTTCACCCAGCTTCGCACCATGTTATCTTATGAGGTCCAATAAGTTGTTTTAACTGCAACGTCTCCTTCAACAGTTTTCTTGGTTTAAAGTAGTATCATTTTCCCATTTAGATCCACAATCCAAAAAAATGAAAAGATGTGGTCTTTACATTCAGATGATTGGTAATGGTTTGCAACCACTACTGCTGTTATCGCCTTTTAGTACAAGCCATCTCCCACTGTAATATGACCTCTGAGTAAAACATCACTGCCACAACGAGATGGTTTGTGTACTCCCGAGATGTTAGTTCTTGTAACATACAAGATTTACTGGGTTTGTGTTCAGTGAGATGCCTGGATGATTATGAAAAACGCAAACTAATTACACTCAGATCTCCAACGTACACAGTCATGAATCTGTGCTTACTGACTACATAAAGTAAAGGTGCAGAGAACATAATCAGGTTACTGCAGACTACCGAAGGTGAGGCAAATGCCTTTATATTGGCAAGTCACACATTCTGATGCCATCTAACTATCATAAAGATTCTCTTTGCACCTGATCTGGGATCTATGCAATGACAACAAAATCCTTGTTTTATTGGGTCAATAAATTGTGAAGCATGCATTTTACCAATAGTGAGGAGTTGTAAGAAGCTGTGAGAGAAGATAACAAGGACATCATTCTTTATTTTGAGACCTTTAATGTAAACCTGAACTTGCAGAGTGTCAATGCAATTTCCTTTCTAGTGATGGCACATCTAACAGCACCAAACTAGAACAAATTCTAAGCAATTGTTCAACCCACAAACTTCTGACCCCATTGAAGGTGACCTGCTAAACAAAACTAATACTGCACTGCTTTAATGGAAGATGACATTGAGAACAAAATGAAGAACAACAGTGAAGAGTGAACAAACTGTCCATCCCCACAGATGATATGCCTATCTAATTAGTATCATTAAAAAAACACAAGAGAAAAGCATTCACTATAACAAGATCATTATCTATTGCAGTTTTGTTACAAAAATAGAAAATGCCAGTCAGTCAGAAGGTTTGAAGAACAGCTGTGGGAATAGCTTCTACAGTATTCTCTTTCCGTAGACAGCTGGTAAAATACATGAGGATTATTTTGTGACGAAGATTAGTACCACTAAGCATAAAAATGATTATTCTTTGAATTCCTACCTTCCATATCTCTTAATTACAGTGCTACTGTTTATGTGAGGTTGAGCCTTATACAGTGGCAGAATCTTACACAGTTCTGTGTCGGGGTGTAATTCACATCTAGTTTGGTGAAATGATTCTCATTATGAATGTGAAGAGTTTTCTCGCCATATATTACCAAACTTGCTGCGTAATTGGCACGTCAACCCTCAGGGTCAATATCATGCTGATTTCCACCCATCTTACCAGTCACCATTCCCACTCAACCGAGTTCTTGGAATTGACTGGCATCCCTGGCATCTGTGCCATATTTAAAAAGGCTGTAATGCACCTTGACAATTACTGTCAGCCTGGAGCTGCCCTGCACAATTCCTGACATTTTCCCCAGGCATGGCAGATGGGGTGACTGGCACCCCACTATATGGACATGGTCCTGGAGATCCAGCTGGACCAGGTGATGCAAAGATCTTACCTCTTTCTCCCACATCACAACCAGCAGTGGAAACCACAACGCCAGATCACACCAGCCTCATTCAAAGTTACAAACTCAGGTTAAAGTAGCCTCACCTATCTGGAGGAATGCCCAGCACTGGAAAAAAGGTCAACATCCTTCTCGCCTTCAGCAGCATAAGTGTCACCATGTTCTCTCTGATATCTCACATTTGCTCTATCTCTGCTCACCTCTCACCAAGCCTTATGCTTCACCTATCTTAATATTGTCTGTAACATCTTCAACACTCATCCTCAGCCACTAAACCTGTATGCCCTATGTGTGACCTATTCAAAAGCTCAAGTTACCTTCCCACCTGTTTCAACTTTAATAGCTGTTTGACTTTTTCACCTTCCATTATGCCTACCTCTCTATCATTCCACGAGGGCAAAGATGTGCAGGTTAGATGGCCATGGTCTGATTAGAATGCTCTTTGAAGGGTCAGTGCAGACTTGATGGGCCAAATGGCCTCCTTCTGTACTCTAGGGATTTATGATTCCATGATTCTTTGATAACAGCCCACAATATGTCAGAAAAAGTCATGATGGGTGGTGTGCAGTCCATTATTTGACTCCTCATAAGGAGAGGATCTTGACTGTTTCAACACTAAGCTGGGCCACAACTGGTTTCAGAGGTTGCCTTTGACTTACAGTGCCAAGAACCCCAGAGAGTGAAGGCTATCCCCCTTGACTGGACTGGGGTTTGCTAACAACTGTGACAAACATCCTGCCTTTGTGTCTGCACTAAATCGTATGACAGACAGTACTAATACAAATCCAGTTTCTATGTTTGAAGGGACAAAGTGTAAGAAATTAAGGAAAGGCCAGGTAAGTATACTGTGAACATCCAATTAGGCTCAAGAGTGTGCATGACGACAATGAGCGAACAGATTGAAGATGCAGCCTGGTTCAGTCCATGAACTGAGGACAAAGTGTCCTGCTGTACCATCATAATAATGCAGCATGAGGTGCAGAAACATCTTGCAAGTGAATCGGAGATATGCCATGCAAGTTCAGGGAAGATGGCACTTGTTGGATGCCAATATCTGTACATGTGGAGTGAATAGCACCGGACCATGTCAGAAATGTTGTTGATTGGTGTCCATATGGAAGTCTTTTGGGCTTGGTAGCAAGTTGAAGACCATAAGATGCAATTTTAGTTTCGATGTCAAGTTTGGCTTGTTTGCATGATGAATTTCATGAGATTGTCACCAGTGATGAGTTGACTGATTAACAAAGTTTTTGACAAGCAATGATGAATGTCAATTAGGAATTTGACTGGAAGGAAACTTGCCAAACTGCTTGAGAAAAGTGAACAAGATGCAGGGAGGTGATTATGATGGCCAGATTTGCAATGCTGAACATCTTGCCTGATTCTACAATCGCCAACATCAAAGCCTGGTAAAATTCCACTGATTGAAACAGATTTATTTTTCATGAATTAACACTTCAGTGTATTTGCACTTCTAAAGGTAGAGAATACAGATCTATTATAGATAGCTTGATTATTTTCAAATTATTTATATTTTGATTAGTTTATACCTTAGCTGGTTTCCAATATTTTGATACAATGCCAGTGTGTATTCATTGACCTTTGCTGCTTCAAAACATTCTAAAAATAGGGGTGAATTTGTGCACTGTTTGTGCCAACAGAACCATTTCTGTTCATCAGTCAGCATTTTTTATCTGTGCTATATGGATGGGTCTTAAATTCCAGTACATCTTTTTGGAAACATGGTAGTACAGTGGTTAGCACAACTGCCTCACAGCGCCAGGGATCTGGGTTTCATTCCAGCCTCAGGTGACTGTTTGACAGTTTGCACATTCTCCCAGTGTCTGTGTGGGTTTGTTCTGTTTTCCTCACTGTCCAAAGATGTGCAGGTTAGGTGAATTGGCCATGATAAATTGCCCATAGTGTTCAGGTGGTGCAGACTAGGTGGTTTATAGGGGGATGGGTCTGAGTGAGATGCTCTGAGATTTGATGTGGACCTGTTGGGCTGAAGCGCCTGTTCCCACACGTTAGGGATTCTATTCTATGAAAAAACACAGGCCATATCACTTGCTTGGTTCCCTGTCCCAATGAATAACGTGATTATAATTTTAATCATGAGCTGAGTGGGTGACTATAAAGTGTCAGCCTATTCCTAAGTAAGCACTTCTAGGTTTAAAAAAAATTGATATTGACTCATATGCTGAACACAGGCATAAACATTCACCTTTTTTGGCAAATAAATGAAGTCATCTTATTATGCCAACTCAAACTACATGCTGCAATCTACAGTACTCTATTTTAGAGTTTATTTGAAACAATGTTTAAGACATAGGTAGTTAAAAGTTACTTGTACCTAAAAATGGGTATAAGGGATGTAATTGTCAATCTATCTCACCTGATCAGTTTAGCAAGGAACATGCAGAAGTTCTGCTGCGACCTCGGAATTATTAAAGTATGTAACCAGCTTGTATTTACATAATAAATTGCCCCAAAGCACTTCACAGGAGCATTGTGACAAAATATTACACCATGCAAAAATAGAAGATATTTGATATAATACCAAGAGACAGGGTATTAAGCACATTTCTCCAAATGTTAGCACTTAGAAGTTTTACACTGTCACATTTTATTATCTGTTACGATAATAGAATTAGAGGCTGGATGAACACAGCAGGCCAAGCAGCATCTCAGGAGCACAAAAGCTGACGTTTCGGGCCTAGACCCTTCAGAGAGGGGGATGGGGAGAGGAAACTGGAATAAATAGGGAGAGAGGGGGAGGCGGACCGAAGATGTCCATCATGGGCCTCCTGCAGTGCCACAATGATGCCACCCGAAGGTTGCAGGAACAGCAACTCATATTCCGCCTGGGAACCCTGCAGCCATATGGTATCAATGTGGACTTCACCAGTTTCAAAATCTCCCCTTCCCCTACTGCATCCCTGAACCAGCCCAGTTCGTCCCCTCCCCCCACTGCACCACACAACCAGCCCAGCTCTTCCCCCCCCACCCACTGCATCCCAAAACCAGCCCAACCTGTCTCTGCCTCCCTAACCGGTTCTTCCTCTCACCCATCCCTTCCTCCCACCCCAAGCCGCACCCCCAACTACCTACTAACCTCATCCCACCTCCTTGACCTGTCCGTCTTCCCTGGACCGACCTATCCCCTCCCTACCTACACTCTCCACCTATCTTCTTTACTCTCCATCTTCGGTCCGCCTCCCCCTCTCTCCCTATTTATTCCAGTTCCCTCTCCCCATCCCCCTCTCTGATGAAGGGTCTAGGCCCGAAACGTCAGCTTTTGTGCTCCTGAGATGCTGCTTGGCCTGCTGTGTTCATCCAGCCTCACATTTTATTATCTTGGAATTCTCCAGCATCTGCAGTTCCCATTATCTCTGATACTATCGTAACAGATAACTTCATTTTTCCAACTTATGCTCAATCAAACCTTGCCATTCATACATCACATATCACACCACTAACCTTTGCATCCAACATATCATTCTCTGCCACTTCCATCACCTACAATCTGAGCCCACAACCAAAGGCAAAGGCATACTTCCCTCCCACCTCCAGCTGCCCTTCATAGGGACCACTTTCTCCACAACTCCCTCATCCATCCACACTAGGCCCACCACCCACAACACCTTTTCCAGCAACTGCAGGGAGTGCTACACCTGCCCCTATGCCTTCCCCCTCACCTCCATTCGAGGCACCAAACAAATCTTTCACATCAGACAGAGGTTCACCTGCACATCTATCAACGTGGCGTACTGCATCTGCTAATTCTGATGTGATGTCCTCGACAGTGAGACCAAAGAGGGGCTTGGAGATCACTCTGTAGAGCACCGGAGCTCTGTTCATCACAAGTGACAACACCTTCTGGTTGCGAACCATTTCAACTCCACCTCCCACTCCCTTGGTGAAATGTCCATCCTGGGACTCCTCCTGCATCACAATGATGTCACCCACAAACTAGAGGAGCAGCACCTCACATTCCATCTTGGAAGGTAACCACCCAATAGCCTAAATGTGGATTCTGACTTTCAAAATCTCCCAACCCCTAGCCTCATCCCACCACCAACCCTCCCTCCCATCCCTGCCTCCTTGACCTGACACAACCAGTCCATGTTCTCTCCTGCAAAAATGCTCCTCCCACCTCACTGACCAATCCCCACCACTGGCTACCTACACTCACCTATCACCTTCCTGCCTATCTTCCTCAGCCCCACCACCGCCAATGTGAGGTTTCCTATTTGTGCCTAATCTCAAAAATTTACTAGGCAAGATAAAGATCTCTTAGAGTTGAAGACAATACATCTATTTGAACATGGAAAGATTAGTACTAAAGGGGCAGATGGAAATACATCCAGGCAAAGATATTATTTGACTCCATGAGCCCTTATCACATCATTTTTGTGTGAAATCCAGATACACTAGAATTATTGGTTCTCCTTTATCTATACAACTTGTTACATCCTTAGAAGATTCTAATACATTTGTCAAACATCTTTCCTTTTGTTAAGCCATGTTTATTTTGCCTGATCAATATATAATTTTTGAAGTGCATTGTTGAGACTCCCTTAATTTTCAATCTCCGTGAAAAGAGACATGGTATTGGCATTCAGCAGAACAGATGAAAGAATGCTAAAATTTCAAAAGAAGGCAATGACTCAATGCATGAAGCAAGAGTTTTCATTGGGATGGCAAGTCAGTTATGTGTTTTTAGTACTGCCACTGAGAATGTACCAGTGATCCACTGTCCCTACACTTTAGTTTAATTTTTTAAAACGCCCAAGGCTTGAAGAGGTGTCTTAAAGACAGATAACAAGGTAGAGAGGTGGCAAAGTTTACAGGAGGAAATCTAGAGCTCAAGATCTTGGCAGTTGAAAGTTGATAGTGGAGTGATTAAAATGGGAGATATTCAAGGTGCCAGTATTAGCAAATTACAGGTAATTCGTAGAGGAGATTACATGTAGAGACAGGTGAGACAATGGATGGACTTGAAGATGAGAATCTTAAAATCAAAGGTGTTGCTTAGTGAGAGCTAGCGCATTGCTGAAAGCATGCAGCTAGTGAGTGGATAGGATTCAGAAAGAGTTAAGACACAAGCAATGGAAGCAGAAAAGTCAAGGGAAAAGATAGTTCATGTGCCAGCTCACTGGAGGATGAAATCACCCAGTTCTCAGATGAGAACTATGATGAAGAATGCTGATTAGCATGTATAATGACCTGTTTGGTGCTTTGTTGGGTCTACCAGATTGATTTTTGTCACTGTCGACAGGTATGGATGAGTCTAATGCCAAGGTGGTGGGGTATTGGGAGGAATGAGGAAGAGTAGTTTTTGCTTGACCTTTAATAAACATGCTTGTGATAGCATCACTATGTATTACGTGAACTCTAAATATTTCAGACTCCACCTTAATTGATGCAAAATATGCCAATGAAAGTATGATACTCTTTGTAACCAAATGGCTTAATTTTGGTCTTGACACTAGTGCCTGTAACTATAACATATGTATTTGTCCAGAGTTGTATGAAATATCTTCTGAAATTCTCAGTACCATGGTATCTAGGTCTACTACTTATGTTATGAAAGCTAACATAAGCATCTGTTATGGATACATAACCCTCTACATTTAATCTTCCATTCTGTTCTCTGTCAACACAAGACACAAATCAACACCATGAAGCCTTCTTAAAATTTCCCCAGAGCAAGTGAGACTGGTTAAGGTGGCAACAGTCAGCTGTCAGTGGCACAGACCCACAGAATATAGAGGTGATGATGACGACTTGAGAATATTAGCTTTGTCAAGCAGTACATTTAAGAATAGTGTCAAAGTCAAAGGTTAACAAGCCTCAACAGAACAAAAACAGGACAATATATTGTCTGATTTTCAGTGATCAGAGGGTGCTAAACATGTGCATTTTGGATTATGAGTCTCATGCTGTTTTCAACTACCTTCAAATAGTGATGAGATTCTCTTTTTATGGATTTTGAGATGTCAGCATCACTGACAAGGTCACGACATGTGGCTCCAGACATTAGCCGCTTATCAGCCCAAGACTGAATGTTGTTCCAGTCTTGTTGCATGCAGACAGACTGCTTCACTATCTCATGTAATGCAAATTGTACTGAACACCTTGCAATCAGTGAACTTCCCCACTTCTGGCTTTATGATGGAAGGAAGGTCAGTGATGAAGCAGCTGAAGATGGTTTGGTTTAAGACATGATCCTGAGGAACTACTGTCACATGTCATACAGTTGAGAAGACTGCTTCATTTTTACAGAGTACTCCAATCAGTGACCAGTGAGATTTTTCTGATTCTCATTATACGGTTGGTTATATTTTACTGCCAATATTGAAACACCGCTTCATAGATGTGATTTTTCTGGCCTGAATTGAACACAGAACCTTCAGCCCACAATGTTGTGCCATGGAATAATCCTAACCCAAAAATAAAATAACTTAACCTACATTCCCCTCAATTCACTGCTGTCCACGTGCATGTCCAGCAGTCGCTTAAATGTCACTAATGACTCTGCTTCCACGACTTCCACTGGCAAAGTATTCCATGCGCTCACAACTCTGAATGAAGAACCTCCCTCTGATGTCTCCTCTATACCTTCCTCCTAACACCTTAAAACTATGACCCCTCGTGGCAGTCAATCCTGCCATGGGAAATGTCTCTGGCTTGCGACTCTATTCATGCCTCATTATCTTGTACACCTCAATCAGGTCACCTCTCTTCCTCAAGATAGAAAAAAAGCCTGTGGTTAACGAATATAACCAACTGTATAATGAGAATCAGAAAAAGCTGATTGGTCACTGATTGGAGTACTTTGTAAAAATGAAGTCTTCAGCTGCTTCATGTTCCATCATAAAGTCAGAAGTGGGGATGTTCACTGATAGAATAGTACAGCACAGAACAGGCCCATTGGCTCATGAAATTGCACCAGACTTTTACCCTAAATCTAAGGTCTATCTAACCTCCACCCCTACCTTGTACTGTCATCCAATATGTCTATTAATTGGCACTTAAATACCCCTAATGGGGGGGGGGGGGGGGGTGTCGACTCCACTATCCTCTCCGGCAATGCACTCCGCACCTTTACCACTCTCTGAACAAAGAGCCTACCTCTGACATCTGCCCTACCTTGACACAGTTTAAAACTATGCCGCCTCAATAGTTACCTCCACCCTATGAAAAAAAATCTGACTGTGTACTCTACCTATACCTCTGATCATTTTGTACGCCTTTATCAAGTCACCTCTCATCCTTCATCATTCTAAAGAGAAAAACCCTAGCTCTCTCAAACATTCCTTGTGAGACCTTCCCTCCATTCCAGGCAACATCCTGGTAAATCCCCTGTGCATTTTTTTCCAATGCTTCCACATCTTTCCTGTAATGAGGCGACCAGAACTGGAAACAATACTCCAGAGGTGGATGAACAAGGCTTTCGTACAGCTGGAGTGTAACTTCACAGCTCTTGATCTCAATCCCTCTGTTAAAGAAAGAGAATACACCATACGTCTTCATAACAAATCTATCCACCTAGGTGGCAGCTTTCAGGGAACTGTGGATATGAACCCCAAGATCCCTCTGCTCCTCCACACTACCAAGAATCTTTCTGTTAATCCTGTATTCTGCTTTCAAGTTTGTCCTTCCAAAGTGAATTACCTCACTTTTCAGGGTTAAACTCCATCCGCCACTTCTCAGCCCAGTTCCGCATCCTATCAACATCAGAGGAACTGGAATGTTGACGTTTCGGGTCTGGACCCTGCTTTATTTCTGAAGGGTCCAGATCCGAAACATCAGCTTTCCTGCTCCTCTGATGCTGATTGGCCTGCTGTGTTCATCTAACTCTACACCTTGTTATCTCAGATTTTCCAGCATCAGCAGTTCCTACCATCGCTGCATCCTATCAATGTCCCCTTGTAACCCAGAATAGCCCTCCGCACAACCCACAAGTTGACCCACCTTTGTATCTTCCACGAACTTATTAATCCACACTTCCAGTCCTACATCCAAATCATTTATAAAAATCACAACTAGAAGACGAGAGAAAGGGTTGGCCCACTCAAGAACAAAAGAGGGAAGTTATGCGAAGATTCAGAGAAAATGAGTGAGATTCTTAATGAATACTTTGTGTTGGTATTCACTGAGGAGAGGGACATGACGGATGTCGAGGTTAGGGATAAATGCTTGATTACTCTAGGTCAAGTCAGCATAAGGAAAGGTGAAGTGTTGGGTATTCAAAAAGGCATTAGGGTGGATGAATCCCCAATTCCAGATGGATCTATCCCAGGTTAGTGCAGGAAGCGTGAGGGGAAATAGCTGGGGCCTTAACATATCTTTGCAGCATCCTTGAGCATGGTTTATGTCCCAGAGGACTAGAAAATTGCTATTGTTGTCCCCTTGTTTAAGAAGGGTAGGAAGGATAATTCAGATTAATTATAGCCTAGGTGAACCTGATGTCAGTGGTGGGGAAGCTGCTGGAGAAGATACTGAGGGATAGGATCTATTTACATTTGGAAAAATTGGGCTTATTGGTGATAGGCAGTATGGTTTTGTGCAGGGAAGGTCATGTCTGACCAATTTGATAGAATTTTTTGAGGAAGTGACAAAGTTGAACAATGAGGGAAGGGCTGTGGATGTCATATACATGGACTTCAGTAAGGCATTTGATAAGGTTCCCCATGGCAGGCTGATGGAGAAAGTGAAGTCACGTGGGGTTCAGGGTGGAATAGCTAGATGGATAGAGCGCTGGCTAGGCAACAGGAGGCAGAGTTAGAACAGAGAACATAGAACAATACAGCACAGAACAGGCCCTTTGGCCCTTGATGTTGCGCTGACCTGTGAACTAATTAAAGCCTGTCCCCCTACACTAACCCATCATTATCCAATGACTGTTTAAATGTCCCTAATATGGCCGAGTTAACTACATTGGCAGGCAGGGTGTTCCACGCCCTTACCACTGAGTAAAGAACCTGCCTGACATCTGTCTTAAATCTATCACCCCTCAATTTGTAGGTATGCCGCCTCGTACAAGTTGAAGTCATCATCCTCCGAAAAAGACTCACTGTCCACCCTATCTAATCCTCTGATCATCTTGTATGTCTCATTTAAATCCCCTCAGCCTACTTCTCTCCAATTTGAACAGACCCAAGTCCCTCAGCCTTTCCTCATAAGACCTTCACTCCAGACCAGGCAACATCCTGGTAAATCTCCTCTGCACCTTTTCCAATGCTTCCACATCCTTCCTGTAATGGGGTGACCAGAACTGCATGCAATATTCCAGATGAGGCTGCACTAGCGTTTTGTACAGTTGCAGCATGACATCCCAGCTCTGGAACTCAATCCCTCTACCAATTAAACCTAACACCATAAGCCTTCCTAACAGCACTATCAACCTGGGTGGCAACTTTCAGGGATCTATGTACATGGACACCAAGATCCCTCTGCACATCCACACTACCAAGAATCTTTCCATTGGCCCAGTATTCTGCCTTCTTATTATTCCTCCCAAGGTGAATCACCTCACATTTCTCTGCATTGAACTCCATTTGCCACCTATTAGCCCAATTCTGCAGTTTGTCGAAGTTTCTGTGAAACCTGCAACATTCTTCCACACTGTCCACCACTCCACTGACTTTAGTGTCATCTGCAAATTTACTAACCCATCCACATATGCCTGCATCCATGTCATTTATAAAAATGACAAACAGCAGTGGTCCCAAAACAGATCCTTAAGGCTCACCACTAGTGGCCTGACTCCAGGCTGAATATCAACCACCACTCATTGGCTTCTGACAAAGCGAGTTTCTAATCCAAACTGCTAAATCTCCCTCAATCCCATGCCTCTGTATTTCTAGTAGCCTACCATGTGGCACATTATCAAAGGCTTTACTGAGGTCCATGTACACCACGTCAACTGCCCTTCCCTCATCCATATGCTTGGTCACCTTCTCAAAAAACTCAATGAGGTTTGAGACACATGACCTGCCCTTGACAAATCCATGCTGACTATCTCCAATCAAATTGTTGCTTGCTAGATGATAATTCCTCTCTCAATCCTTTCCAAAATACTTCTTACAGACATTTAGGCTCAGATCTATAGTTACGAGAATCATCCCTACTGCCCTTATTGAACAAAGGCACAACATTTGCAATCCTCCAGTCCTCTGGTACTAAACCTGTAGACAATGAGGACTGAAAGATCAAGGCCAAAGGCTCCGCCACCACCTCCCTAGCTTCCCAGAGAATCCTCAAAAATCCCATCTGGCCCAGGGGATTTATCTATTGTCACACCTTCTAGAATTGATAACACTTCCTCCTTACTAACCTCAATCCTTTCAATTCTAATAACCTGTAACTCAGTCATGTCCTCTACAATATTCTCCTGTTCTTCAGTGAAAACAGATGAGAAATCATCATTTAGCACCTCTCCAATCTCCACAGGGTCCAACACAACTTCCCACTTCTGTCTTTGACTGGCCTTATTCCTACCCTGGTCATCCTCTTATTCCTCACATGCCTTTAGAAAGCTTTAGGGTTGTCCTTTATTCTACCTGCTAATGTCTGCTCATGTCCCCTCCTTGCTCTTAACTCCTTTAAATCCTTCCTAGCTGATCTGAAACTCTCCATTGCCTGTTCTGAACCATCTTCTCTCCACATCACACAAGCCTCCCTCTTCTGCTTAACGAGATATAATTTCTTTATTAAACCATGGTTACCTTACCCTATCACTTCCTCCCTGCCTGACTGCAGGACATACCTATCAAGGACAGGCAATATCTGTTCCTTAAACCAACTCCACATTGATTGTCCCCATCCCCTGCATTTTGCTAACTTATTCTATGTCTCCTAAGTCTTGCCTAATCACATTATAATTGCCCTTCCCCCAACTATAACTCTTGCCCTGTGGCATGCTCCTATTCCTTTCCATTGTTAAAGTAAAAATAACCGAATTATGGTCACACTCTCTCCAAAGTGTTCACCTACCACTAAATCAAACACCTGGCCTGGTTCATTGCCAAGTACCAGATCCAGTGGGGCCTCCCCTCTTGTTGGCCCTTTGACATACTGTGTCAGGAAACCCTTCTGCACACATTGGACAAAAGCTGATCCATCCAACGTACTAGAGTTATAGCATTTCTAGTCAATGTTAGGGAAGTTGAAGTCTCCCACAATGACCCTGTTCTTTTCACTCCTGCCCAGAATCGTTTTGCCAATCCTCTCCTCCACATCCCTGGAACTTTGCGGGAGTCTATAAAAAGCTCCCAGCAGTGTCCTCTCCTCTACTGTTTCTGACCACTCCCCATACCACCTCAGACAGGTCCTCATCAAAAGTTCTTTCAGCCACCGTTATACTGTCCTTGACGAACAAAGCCACACACTCCCCCTCTTTTACCACCTTCACTGACCTTACTGAAAGATCTAAACCCTGGAAGCTACAACATCCATTCCTGACCTGCTCTATCCATGCCTCCGAAATGGCCACAACATCCAAATCCTAGGTACCTATCCGATCTGCAAGCTCACCTACTTTATTCCGGATACTCCTGGCATTAAAGTATACACACTTCAATCCAGCTTTCTGTCTGCCAGCACGCTCCTGTGACAGTGAGGTCCTGTCCCTGTCCTGCCTACGCTCATCTTCCTGTGTACTATAACTGCACCTCAGTTTCCCATCCCCCTTCTGAGCTAGTTTAAATCCACCCAATAGCACTAGCAAATTTCCCACCCAGGTTATTAGTGCCCCTCTGGTTCAAGTGGAGACCGCCCTGTTTGTAGAGGTCCCACCTTCCCCAGAATGAGCCCCAATTGTCCACGTACCTGAAGCCCTCCCTCTTGCACCATTCCTGCAGCCACGTGTTCAGCTGAAATCTCTCCCTGATCTTTGCCTCGCTATCACATGGCGCAGGCAACAAACCAGAGATAGCCACCCTGTTTGTTCTAGCTGAGCTTCCACCCTAGCTCCCTGAAATCCTGCCTGACATCCCTATCCCTCTTTCTACCTATGTTGTTGATGCCTATGTGGACCACGACTTGGGGCTGGTCACCCTTTCCCTTCAGGGCCCCAAAGACATGATCTGAGACATCACGGACCCTGGCACCTGGGAGGCAACACACCAACCATGAGTCTCTTTTGTTCCTGGCAAACCTTCTATCAGTCCCTCTAATTATTGAGTCCCCAATGACTATCACTCTTCCTATCCCCTCTTCCCTTCTGTGCAAGGACAGACTCTGTGCCAGAGACCTGCACCCTACTGCATACTCCTGGTAAGTCACCCCCCTCCAACAGTATCCAAAACAGTATACTTGTTTTACCAGGGGAACGACCACAGGGGATCCCTGCACTGATTGCTTTTTCCCCTTCCAACAGTTACCCAGCTTGCTTCACGCTTAGAGTAACTACTTCCCTGTAACTCTTGTCTATCAATGACTGCTTCCCAAATGAACCGAAGTTCATCCAGCTCCCGCTCCAGTTCCCTAACGCGGTCTTGGAGGAGCAAGAGTTGGGTGTACTTGCTACAGACATATCTGGATAGGACACTAATGGCATCCCTCACCTCATACATCATGCAGGAGGAACATTCCTCTACCTGCACTGCCATCCCTGCTAATCCCCTAAACAGAAAGTTTAAAAAAAGAAGCTTACTTGATTTGTCCCTGGTGTATAAGGTTAGAGGTGGATGGGTGGGAGGCCCTACAAGGGTAGGGTCTCAGGTTTAGACAACGATCACTTATATAGCTGAGGGATGAAAAAAGGACCCTCCCTTTGTTGTAGTGGAAGGGAGTTTCTCAAAATGGAGAACTGTGATCAGTGGTGTTTCATAGGGAGCCATGTTGGGACCACTGTTTGTGATATATATAAGTGATCTGGAGGAAGCTGTAGATGGTCTGATTAGCAAGTTTGCAGATGTGACTAAAATTGGTGGAGTAGCAGATGACAAAGGGGACTGTAGGCAAATGCAGCAGAATATTGATAAATTGAAGAGTTGGGTGGAGAAATGGCAGATGTTCAATCCAGGCAAAAGCGAGGTGATGCATTTTGGAAGATCAATTTAAGAACAAACTACAAAGTAAATCGAAAAGCCCTGGGGAAAGTTGATACACACAGAGAGATCTGGGTATTTAGGGTCATTGTACCCTGAAGGTGACAATGCAAGTGGATAGAGTGGTCAAGGTGGCATACGGCATGCTGTCATTCATCAGACGGGGTATTGAGTATGAGAGTTAGCAGATCATGTTACAGTTGTGTAGGACTTTTGATTCAACCACATTTGGAATACTGCATACAGTTCTGGTCACCACATTATCAAAAGGATGTGAAAACTTTGGAGAGGAGATTCACCAGGATGTTGCCTGTTATGGAAGGCACTAGCTATGAAGATAGATTGAGTAGATTAGGATTATTTACATCAGAAAGATGGAGGTTGACGGGGGACCTGATTGAGATCTTATAAAATCATGAGGTATAGACAGCTTCTTGCTTATCAACCCTTTCTCCCAGAGTGGGAGGCTCAATTTCTATGGGGGCACAATTTCAAGGTAAGAGGGGAAGGCTTCAGGGAGATATGCATGGAAAGTTCTTTACGCAGAGAGTGGTGGGTGCCTGGAACGTATTGCCAACAGAGGTGGTCGAGGCAGGCACAACAGCGTCATTTAAGATGTAATTAGATATATCCATGAATGTGCAGGGAGCAGAGGAATATAGATCCTTGGAAAATAGGCAACAGATTTGGACAGAAGATTTGGATCGGCGCAGGCTTGGATGGCCAAAGGACCGATTCTTATGCTATAATTTTCTTTGTTTTGTTCAGAACCCAAGACAGATCCTTGAGGTACACTACTCGTAACTGAGCAGCATGTTGAATATTTTCTGACGCTACCACCCTTTGTCTTCTCAGGGTCAGCCATTTCTGAATCCAATCTGCCACATTTCCCCAATCCCATGCCTCCTCACTTCCTCCATGAACTTACTATGGGAAACATCATCAAATGCCTTCCTTAAATCTATGTATACCATATCCAATGCTCTACCTTCATCCATGTTTGGTCACCACCGCATCATTTTTCCAGGCTTCTTTTGCAAAGGCAAATTCTGGAAGGAGATGTGTGACAGTCTTAACTCCTCTGCACCACTTTGAGGGCAGCATGCAGTGGCACATCACGATCAGACATAAGAAGGATCTTAGAGTTAGTGCCCTTCTCACCACCAGCTCAAGTAATATCTTGGTGCTTGAAGAGTTCTGGTGATGAAGCTTTTGCCAAACAACTAACAGTCTGCTCAGGGAACCATGCAACAGGATTCACCCCCCTCCCCTGCCATTTTCCTGCAGCGTTTCAAGGGCACTACATGCTAAACACTTACAGATGGACTTGTGGTTAAAGGTGTTTTTCTTTGCAAATTTCTCCATCAAGATCCTCTGTCTAACCGGTCATCTATTTTCTAAGAGTCTGTGTCCATTTGCTCCCCACCAATCCATGTACCTGTCCAGATACATCTTAAAAGACGCTAACATGTCTGAGTCTACCACCTCCAATGGCAATGCGTTCCAGGCACCCACCACCCTCTGCATAAAGAGCTTTCCACGCATATCTCCCTGAATTTCCTCCTCTCATTTTGAACTCATGACCCCTAGTAATTGAGTCCCCCACTCTGGGAAAAGGCTTCTTACTATCCACCCTGTCTATACCCCTGAGCTTTCCTAGTCGCTACTGATTGTCTGCTTCAGTCTTCTCAAGATTTTGCTAACAGCTTATCACAGGATCATTCAAATGCTACTCAAGGCAGCACAGTGGCTCATTGGTTGGCATTGCTACCTAACAGCACTAGTGACCCAGTTTCAGCTCTAGCCTCAGGCAATTGTCTGTGTGTTTGCACTTTCTCCCTGTGTCTGCATGGGTTTCCTTCAGGGGCTCCAAATTCCTCCCACAGTACAAAGATGTGCAGGTTAAGTGGATTGGCCATACTAAATTGCCCATACTATCTGACGATGTATAGTTTAGGTGCATTAGCCATGGGAACTTCAGGGTTGCAGGGATAAGGTAGTATGAGGTTTTGGGCCAAATGTGCAGGTTCTACACTGTGGGGGCTCTATGATTCTATATGATACTGTTTGCTACCAACCTCAGGCTCCTCTAGGCCCACTGACAACCTGTCTCAGACTCCTCTACGGAGATGTTGATTGCTTGTTGCAGGTTCCCTTAGGTGGTGCTGCCTGTCTGTCTCCAGCATGTTGAATGGGTGCGTTTGAGAAAGAAACATGGGAAACACAACAAATGTCCAGAAACCAAACTGTAGGAAGAAAATTTGCATAATATAAAATGGGCACAGATACACAAAAGCAAGAGAAAAGCCAAAAAACTTAGTTTGAAGAGGAGCTGTTGTTCAATATAATGGCCATTGCCAGCAATACCAATCAATACTGGATCACTTTTACTGAACAATAAACCAATAAGATTGAAGGTGGACACTGGAGTTTTAGGTTTTGTTGATATCAGAAAGCGTGTATCAGAAGCAGCTAAAGTCACTTTGCGCTGTAACGCCTAACATTTATACTAAGAATGTACACAGACGAAGTGGTGCTTTTAAGGAGTTGATCAATTGTAGAGATAATGGGAACTGCAGATGCTGGAGAATCCAAGATAATAAAGCGTGAAGCCGGATGAACACAGCAGGCCAAGCAGCATCTAGAGTTCAAAAGCTGACGTTTTGGGCCTAGACCCATCTGGAGATGATGCTTGGCCTGCTATGTTCAGCCAGCTTTACACTATTATCTTGGAATCAGTTGCAGTGTTTGGTTATGCGGTCACTTTGAAGATTTGTCTTTACATATTGTCAAAAGAAATTGCCGAGTTTAATTGGAAAAAACGTGAGTACAGAAAAATCACACTCAACTGCTCCGAAGTAAATCATTCAAATTCTGAGAGTGATCTATAACAAATTTGAAAAACATAATTTTTGCTTGAAATCAGTGAAGAAAGGAAAGATCACAAATTTAAAATCAAACAAGGGAATCAAACAAAACTTTGCAAGGCTAGACCAGTGCCTTATGTAATCAGACCAAAGGTCAAGGCAAAATGAGAGGTTGCTCATGACAGGAGTCCTTGACCCATGAGTGAGTGTGATTGGGCCATGCCTATTGCTACCAGTGATGAAGCAAACTGGACCTGCATGCAAATGAGCCAATTTTAAGGGCACTATTAATCTAGTATTGTGTGTTGACCAGTATCCTTTTCCTTCTGGAGGTCACTTTTTCAGTAAAGTTGACCTTAGTCAAGCCTGGCTCCAGATGAGTGTTGACCCTGAGTCACAAATACTTGACAGTTGTAAAAACAAGGGACTTCTGTTTGAAATTATATCTGCATCTGCGTTATTCAAGCATGCCATGGATCAGGCTTTATGGGAATTAGAATGAGTCTAGACTAGAGGTGGTACTTTATTCATAGAAAGAATTGTAAGAGGGCATGTCCATAATTTGGGTATTGTGCTATATTGCCCCAGAATATCCAGGAATGTGTAGGTTAGAGCCATAGACTGTCAGCAGCACTGTTGAGTGTAAATGCAGAGATGGGGGAGGGAGTGTGTTTGGGATGTTCTGAGGGTTGGTGCAGACTCATTGGGCTGAACAACCTCTTCACTGTAAGGATTCTATGAACACATTGAAGGATCTCAACCAGCTTATGAGTCAAATATCAGTAATCATTGTAACTTGACTCAAAAATAAGACTTCATGGATCTCTGAAAATTGTTCACTGAACCCAAGTGATCATATAAACTATTCAAGATTAATTATATCGTTACATTGAAAATCACAAGTTTGGAGGAAGTGTTTTTTTTTATTCATTTGTACATTGTCAACATCACAGGCCATCCCTAAATGCCCAGAAGGCAGTTAAGAATCAGCCACGTTGCTATGCATCTGGAGTCACAAATGGGCTAGACATCCTTCCCAAAAGCACGTGAATGAACCTGATAGATTTGTATGACAATCAGCAATGGTTACATGATTACCATCAGGGAAGATTTCTACGGAATTCAAGTTTCACCATCTGCCATGGTGAAATTTGAACCCATGACCCCAGAACTTTTGGTTTCAGATTACTACTCCAGTGTCATGACAACAATGACACCACTTCCTAATTTCTTAAATTCTTAATATAATTTATTCATTATCTTCCAAATCCAAAAATAATTTCAAGAGCTGATCAAATACCCTTGAGACCATAATTGCTACGAGATTAGTCATAGATTCTTGATACATAGATCCACAGAAAAATTATGGCACAGAAAGAAACCAAAGGGATCATGGCTGAGAACTAAATGTCTAAGGATATGTATCCTAATGAAAGGAGAGCCAGATGGACAGCGAGGGATGGGGATGTTGCCTTGTTAGTTAAAAATGAAATTAATTTGACAGCAAGACATGATATGGAATCAGACGGTGTAAAATTGGTGTGGAGAGACTTGAACTGCAAAGGAAATAGGCTCTGATGGGAGCTATATACCCCTCCAAGAGCAGTCAGCATGTAGGCGGAAAATAAATCAGGAGATGGAAAAACATGTAAGAAAGACACTATAACACTAATTACAAGGACTTCAACATGTAGTGAACTGGGAAAATTAGATTGGTAGTGGATCACAAGAAAAGGAATTTGTGGAGTATCTATGAAAAGGTATTTTTGCAGCAACAAAAACAAAATTTCTGGAAAAGCTCAGCAGGTCTAGCAGCAACTGTGAAGGAAAAAATGTTGGCATTTCAGGAACAGTGACCCTTCCTCAATTCTGAAGAACTGGACCCAAAACGTTACTTTTTTCCCCCCTTTACAGATGCTACCAGCCATGTTGAGCTTTTTCAGCAACTTTGTTTTTGTTCCTGATTTACAGCATCCACAGTTCTTTAGGTTTTTATTTTTGGAGCAACTTGTGGTAGAGCCAGTGAGGGAACAGGCAATTCTGGATTTGGTGATATATAATGCAGACCTGCTTAGAGACCTGAAGGTAAAAGAACCTCTAGGATTTAGTGACAATATGACGGAATTTCACCTGTAGCTTGAAAGGAAGAAGCTGGGATCGGATGTAATAGTATTACAATTGAGTAAAAGTCACCCTTAGCAGGGAACACAGTGGAGTAGCAATGGCAGCAATTTCTGGGGTAGAAGTTCATCCTGTAGCACAAGTAGAACAGTAAAACACTGGAACAGACATGGCCCATATCCCTCCATTCCCTGCTTTCCATAAATCTGTCAAGTTGTTTAAATGTTGCTATTGCACCCGCCTCCAGTGGCAGTGTATTCAGACATGTACAGTCCTCTAAAAACCTTGCCTCCCATATCTCCTTGAAACTTACTTCCTTTTACGTACAAACTATGTCCCCTGGTAATTGACATTTCTACCTTGGGAAAAAGATTCTGACTCTATTGTATCCATATCCCTCATCCTTTGATGTTCAAATGACAGCAAACTAAGTTTGCCCAATCTCTCCTCATAGTTCATACTCTCCAAACCAAGCAACATTCTGGTAACTCATTTCTGCACCTTTAACAAAATCTCCAAATCCTTCTTGTAGTGCCGTTGTCAGAACTATGCACAATATTCCAAATGTGGTCTAAAGTTCTATACAGCTATAAACATGACTTGCCAATTTTTATACAGTGTTCCAATTGATGAAGGCAAGTGCGCAATATGCTTTCTTGAGCACCTTACCTATTTATGTTGCCACTTTCAGTGGACTGTAGGCCTGGATCCCTCTATGTTGATGCTATTACTGAATACTTCCTTCCTGTATTAGATAGTGTCATAGAAGAGTACAGCATGGAAACAGGCTGTTCGATCCAACCTGCCAATGCCAATCAGATAACCCAAATTAATCTAGTTCCATTTGCCAGCATTTAGCTCATATCCTGCTAAGCCCTTCCCATTCATGTACTCATCCAGATGCCTTTTAAATGCTGTAATTGTATCAGACTTCCTCTGGTAGCTCATTCTAAACACTGCATGAAAAAGTTACCCCTTAGGTCCCTTTTAAATCTTTCCCCTCTCACCTTAAATCTATGTCCTCTCTACCCCAGGAAAAAGACATTGAATGTTCACCCTAGCCATGCCTGTGATTTTATAAACTTCACCCCTCAGCCCCTGATTTTCTAGTGAAAATTGTTCCAGTCTATTCAGCCTCTCCCTTTAACTCAAACATGCTTGCAAATCTTTTTTGAACTCTTTCAAGTTTCACTATATCTTTCCTATAGCAGGGAGACCAGAACTGAATGCAGTATTTCGCAAGTGGCCTAATTAATATCCTGTATAGCCACAATGGAATATACCTTGACTCTGACCAAGTGACCTCCTCTTGGACGCATCTTGACTTGGTACGACAACTGCTCTACCTAGGAACTACAGGGTTGTGAACATAGCCTAGTACATCACAAGCTAGCCTGCCATCTATTGACTCCAACTACACTTGAGGGAAGGCAGCCAACATAAACAAAGACCCCTCCAATCTCAGTTATAATCTCTTCCAACCTTCTCCATTTGGCAGATACTAAAGCTTAAAACATACGTACCAACAGATTCAAAAACAGCTTCTTCCTCACTGTCGTTAGACTTTTGAATGGACCCCAAATTTTAAACTTAATGTTGATCTCTTTGTGCACCTCCTCTGCAGCTGTAACATTATATTCCTCACTGTTAAATTACCCTTACGCACTTTGTATAGTATGATCTGCCTGTATTGCACATAAAACACTTTCACTTGTACCTAGGTGCATGTGACAATAACAAACCAACTTGAACTTTGAAGGTAGGTTCAAGTACTGTTTTTCTCACCAACCTCTCAAACCAGGCTGCTCCGTTAGTCCCATCATATTAGCCTGTCCTTGCCCCACCAAGCTCATTTCTTCCTGCCTTGATTCCATCTTGTTTCCATTTATACAGACCCTGCCCACCTCATCCACAATTCCTGATGCCCTCCACCATAATCATAGAATCCCTACAGTGTGGAAACAGGCCCTTCGGCCCAACAAGACCACACCAACCCTTGGAGAACCCACCCAGACCCATTCCCTAAACATTGAGCAATTTAGCATGGCAAATCCACCTAGCCTGCACATCTTTTGATAGTTTCCATTTCCCTGCCACTAACTGCTTCCTGCTCACCATGGATGTCCAATCCCTCTATATCTCCATTCTCCACCAGGGTGGTTCAAGATTTTTCAACTTTCTCTTGTTGAGGAACATGAACATGAACATGAACAATACCCATCAACTACCACTCTCCTCCACTTGGCTGTCCCTCTCCCGTCACTGAACAATTTCTCCTTTCATTCATGTCATTTCAGCTAAGTTAAAAAGAGTGGCTATACACACCCGCATGGGTCTCAGTAATGCCTGCCTCTATGGGGTATTTGGAAAAAAATCCCTGTTCCAGTCCTAGATCTGGCCCCTGCTCCACAACTCTTATCGGTACATCAATGACTGTTTTGGGTGCCACTTCATGATCCCACCTGGACCTTGGGGAAAAAAAAATTCATTTTGCCTCCAGTTTCGACCTCGCAATAACTTTCACACCATCTATTTCCAACACTTCCCTTCCTTCACGTCTGCATTTCACAGAATAAACTGCCCACTACCATCCACTGCAAAGCCACTAACTCCCATTGGTACCTTCATGATAGCTCCTCCCCACATTCTGCAAGAATTCCATCCCATTCTCCCAGTTCCTTTGACTGTCTGATCAGATACAACAATGCCACTGTCCAAAACAGTGCTGTTGATCTGGCTTCCTGCTTCCATGACAGTGTTTCTCCACCCACAGTGGTTGTTAGGGCCCTCAACCACATCCAACTTATCACCCTTGCTTCTACCATTGCCCCTTCCCACCACTCATCATAATTGAGTACCCCTTGTTCACACTTTTCACCCAAACTCAACATCTCTCCACCTTCAGACAACTCCAGCATAACACCAAACACATCTTCCCATCGCTTCCCCATCTGCATTTCACAGGAATTGTTCCCTCCAGGACACCCTAGACCATTCCTCAACCACCATCACTCCCTATCTTACCGCACCTTCTATTGTAATGGCAGAAGGTACAACATATGCCCTTTTGCCTCCTCCCTGCTCACCAAGGGCTTAAAGTCTTTCCAGACAAGCAGCATTTCACCTGTACCTCCTCCAATCATGGGTATTCTATTCACTGCACCCAATATGGCCTGTTCTACTTTGGAGAGACCAAATGTAGACTGGATGACTGCTTTGCAGAACACCTCTGGTCTCTGTGCAAGCATGACCTCAACCTTCCGTGGCTGGTCATTTTAACACAACCTGCTCACGTGCCCTATTGTCTGTCCTTGGTTTGCTACAATGCTCCAGCAAAACTGTGGAAACTGGAGGAGTGACATTTTATCTTCAGACTAGGTAGTTTACAACCTTCTGGTCTCAGTATTGTGTGCAACAGCTTCAAATTGTGAACTCATTCCTTCCTTTTTAAGCTTTGCTTGTTACAATTTCTGGCACCGTCTCACCTCCTCCCACACCTGTCTGTTCTTTCCAGTCTGGCAGTTCAGCGCAACATTCTTCTGTTATTCTCACATTTGGATCACTTAAATCTGGACAATCAACATCCTTTCTTCCTCAGTACTCCAAATACTCCCTTTCTTACTATTACATAAATGCTGCCCCCTCCACACTTCATCAGCTCTGATGACAAGTTATCTAGAATCAAAGCATTAGCTTGCTTTCTCTCCATGGATGATGCCTTACGCATTGGGATCTCCAGTGTTTCTTGTCATCAGTTCAGATTTCTGCATCTGCAGTAGTTCACTCACTCAACTTTGTTCTTCCCTCATTGATTTTCTCACTCTGGATTGTTGCATGTCATTCTGCACTATCACTCTTAACACTACAATATAACAATCACTGTCTCCTGACAGTGATTCTTGACTTGCCTACCTCATTTCCAAGAACCAGCTCCAGCAGTGTATTCTTTCTTGTTGCACTGGGAACATACCACTGTAGGATGTTCTGCTGATAGCAATCCAGGAACGTTTGTCCCCTGCTGTCTCATTCATTACATGTGTTCCAGTCTCCATTTAGGCAATTGAAGTGATCCATTGTAACTACACTATAATGCTGACATGTCTCTAATTCTCCTGCATGTTTATTCTGCTACATCCTTTCACCAGTTGATGGTCAATAGAATATACTTAGCAATGTAATTGTAATCTTTTTGTTTAGTTACAGCCAAATTGATTCTGTGCTTAAACCATCAGAGTCATCCTTTCTCTCCAGTACTGTCCTGAACCAATATCACTACCCTTCCTTTCCACCCCTTTCATTTTTTTCTGAATATCTTGCTCCGAGAATATTTAACACCCAGTTTTGCCCTTCCTTGTGCCAGCTCTCAATTATTACCATAACTTCATAGCATCAAAATTCCACATTGCAATCTGTCTGTAATTCCACAACTTTATTCAGTATGCACCATGCATTTACACTAAATAAAAACCAAAGAAAACTGTAGCAGTTGTAAATCAGGAACAAAAACGAAGTTGCTGGAAAGCTCAGCAGGTCTGGCAGCATCTCTGGAGGAGAAAACAGTTAACGTTTCGGGTCGGGTGACCCTTCCAGAGGGGTTGCCGGACACGGAACGCTAACTCCGTTTTCTCGAGATGCTGCCAGACCGGCTGAGCTTTTCCAGCAACTTCGTTTTTGTACATGTATACTAACCTTGATTTATAATTCACATTGTTACCATGAATTGGATCCAACAATAGATCTCTCCGTTGACTCAGCAGGAGACTCGGGTCAGACCAAGTGGGAGCTTTGTGTTCAAAGGAAAACCTCTCCACTGTCAGCAGCAGGCATGAGTTGAACCAAATTGGCAAAGGAGAGAGAGATTGGAAGCTTGGGTTTAATCTGTAGCCACTAGCACACAATGACGAGTCAGGAGAAAAGTGAATTTGCGGGTCATACTAGAAACAAGGGAAGCCCTTTGGCAGGTTGCCCCAATGAAGATGTCAGACAAGAAGTTTAAAACAGCACAGAAAATGGTAAAGATCGGCTGTTTAATAGAGGAACGGATGGAAAGCTGACAGTTAACCAAGTTAGAGAAGACAGAGGACAGATTAGGAAGAGAACAAGAGACTTTGAGGAAGTAGCCTGCCTTAGTGAAAAGGTAACCAATCTGCAGGGACAGAGTGCAGACTTGGTACATATGAATCAGTGCCAGATTCAGTGTAAGGAGCTACCTCGCGAAAGGAGTAAAGTGAGAGGGGCAAGTCCAAACATCTAAAACGGAGGTGGAAGGATGGAAGCAAAGATGTAATAATTTAAAAGCTGCAATGAACATCATTTGGAGAGCAGCTCAGGAGAAGCTTAGTGCTGTGGATCACAAACTGTCACAGGCAGATAAAGAAGCTGGAAGTCAGCTAGTCATGCAGAGAGGTATAATGTGCGCCTTTGATTCTGAAAGAAGAAGAGAACTTAGATTGGGACACTTAAGCAGACGAAGTGGATAGGTACAGTCAGGATGACGAGGAGCTTCCATCAGAGGATCCACCCTTTGGCCCAGGTTTGGATACCCCATTGGTTCCAATCTTAATGCCCCCGCCTTGTAACCACGAGAGGGGGGTTACGGACAGATGGTCAGATGGTAGGGGGTGAGTGGGTAATATATTTCACCCCATGTACAGAATTTGAGGGAGATTGCAAAAGTCATTGGGACATAGGCACCTAGGGATGTTCCAGTGGTCAGTCAAAGTGAAGTACATGGTTTAAATGGTGAGGAAAGAAAATAAATAATAACGTGCCTGCACCCACATATATACACTGTCTTACCAGAAGAACAGAAAGATGGTAGAGGCTCAACTGGAGCTTTTAAAAACCAGGTCTTAATATCACGGGCACTAACAGAGAGGACCCACTGGAGACTCTTAAGTGCTACCAAAACAAGGTGAACATGCCATTGTGTTTGCAGCACGCCTTTGGGTAGTGTTTCAGGGGATGTAAGGTATAGCCTCGGATAGTAATATTCTGGATGCAGAGGCTAGGAACTGAATGGCTGACAATGCGGGTGTCGCATGGCACTGGCGAATCAAGGAGGGTATTAGAGCAGTTTGATTCCACTGATGGCACAGAGGCCTGTGTAATGACAAAGATGGTTACAGCAGGAGAAAAAGAAACAAAATTTCCCAAGACTCTGGAGGACTGTGATACCTGTTAAAGATCAGGCAACATTCTGTAGAAATAAAGGGGGAAAGACATAGTCAGAGGGCACACCCACCAGCCTGTCCAACACTGGGAAGAGGTAGAGGTAGAGGAATTGATCGGGAACAGGGACAACTCAAAGTAGGGTGTCCCGATGCTATAACTGTGACCAAAAGGAACTTTTTGCGAGAGAATGCCCAAATCCAAGAAGTGAAAAATGCATGCGGGAGGCAGGGGTGGGGAATGCAGTGCCTACCCATGGAAGGACCAAACGGACCCAACCCTCACTGACATGACAGATGTACTACCACCTTCAAGGATGTGCCCCAAAATGCAATGACGGTTGCAGGCCTCTTATGGGGATGTGATGTGCAGTGGGACAAAATGGGGAGACCCGTAATGAATGGTAGGGTTGGAGGCCACCCTGTTACATTCATTTGGGACACTGGGGGATCCCAAACCACCAAACCTATGTTAATGGGACAAATTTGTCTCATTAAATGTAAAATCATTATAAGCAGATTCATAGGACGTTCACAAGTGGGATATGTGAGCATAGCATTGTAGGTTAGTGTGGGAGACATAGTATTAGGGCATTCAGTAGTCCTATTAAAGGGGCATATTTTGGGGAGTGACTATACGGCCAAAGCAGGACTTTGTTGTGATCCTGTTTATTGCATGATTTGGCAAATGCCTGAAGATATGAGTGAAAACTGTACCCTTATCCTGGTGGGAGAATATCAAAAGAGGATATGCAGGGTTGCTGAAATGTGGATAAAGTTAAAGAAAATGAATGATGATCATGAAGCGTAATAAAAACTTATTGTACACCACTCAGCAAGATTTACCCGACAAACATGATTGAGGAAAATGACCAGGAGTGCAACTGTTGTGAGGTTGAATTCATATATTTGAGGGGTGCTTGCCAAAAATTTATGAATGTACTGTGAGTAGATTTTAAACTCACCACAGCTTCACTTCACGTGCTACTGACTGTACAAAAAGGTGCAGATTAGATGCTTGTTACTTAACCTGAATCCTAAAATTATTCCTGTCCTTCAAGCATTAATCTGTTATGATTTAAAATATAAGGCATTTTTCTTATTCTCTGTTGTGACCAATGTTTTGTTGCTGATGTTAGCAATGATGCAGAGCCACACCAAACAGTGTAGAAAATTATGTGAAAATTTACACTATAGATTACTTTGTTAGTGAATTAGAAACAGTTCAATATTCTTCACAAACTATTGCCATGTCAGACAATACCAATATATCTTTATGCAAAATTCTTCTACATGGGGAATTTAATTTAAGGTTAACAGCAAATTTTTAAAGAGCACCTTTTGATTTGCGAAATATTTTAACTGGTTTACAAAATCTATTTACTAGAAACTGGATTAAAACATTAGTATTGTTTGTTGTAATTATATTCAGTTATGAGATACTCTCAATTTTACAAAGAAGAGAATGAAGAGAATGACATTGTGCATTTTTCATCAAATTTGGTTTGGCACATTTTATTGACCATATTGCTGTGTCTAAGTTAATTTAAAGAAGACATTAAGGGGCATTCAACAATATCCGAGAAATGTATGAGTCATTCCATGCTCATGTTTCATGCGAGTGAATGACTGATCTATTTATTGTCATCCATATCAAGAAAGGTATAATGAAAAGTGTTTTAGAACATAAAACAGTTCAGTACAGTACAGGCCCTTCGGCCCACGACATTGTGCTGAACTTTTACACTAATCCTAAGGTCTATCTAATCTCCATCCCTACATTATACTATCATCCATATGCCTATCTAATAGCCACTTAAATGCTCCTAATGAGGCCAACTCCACTACCCTCTCCGGCAATGAATTCCAATGCAACCCCCTCCCCCAAACACTGACTAAAGAACCCACCTCTGACATCTCCCCTATATCTACCTCCACTCTAAAAAGTATGCCCCGCCAAAATAGCTACCTCCCCCCAGGAAAGTCTCTGGCTGTCTATCTATACCTCTGATTATTTTGTACACCTCTATCAAGTCACCTCTCATCCTTCATCATTCTCAAGAGAAAAGCCCTAGCTCTCAAGCTTTCCTCCATTCCAGGCAACATTCTGGTAAATCTCCTCTGCACCTTTTCCAACACTTTCACATCTTTCCTCTACTGAGGCAACAATACTACAGATGGACACAATACTACAGATGTCACTGAACCAGGCTTTTGTATAGCTTGAGCATAACTTCATGGCTCTTGAGCTCAATCCCTCTATTAATGAAAGCTAACACACCACATGCCTTCTTAACCACTTGCCACAATCTAGTTCTATCTTGAGTTACAAAAAATAAATTTTAAAAAGTTACGTAAATAGAGTTCATCCTCTTTACAAGTGGTCTTCAAATATAGCTGCAGGACTCCTGCAATGTCTTTGCAAGGTGTCCCGGGCCTCAAGGAATCCCTGCTCCAGGTACAACAATGACAACCCTGCCAAAGGCATATGCTTCGGGCCTACTGCAGCCAGGAATCCACACTTTTCAGACTGAGCCCTGTGTCCAGCAGTGTGCCCCATGGATGGGTGCTGGGTCCACTGATTTTTGTCATTTAACTAAATGATTTGGATATGAATATTAGAGGTATGGTTAGTAAGTTTGCAGATGACACCAAAATTGGAGGCGTAGCAGACAGCAAAGAAGGTTACTTCAGAGTACAACGGGACCTTATTCAGACAGGCCAATGGGTCAAGGAGTGGCAGATGGAGTTTAAGATAAATGAGATTTTGCATTTTGGAAAAGCAAATCAGACTAGGACATATACACTTAGTGGAGGGGTCCTGGGAAGTATTGCTGACCAAAGAGATTTGGAATGTAGGTTTACGGTTCCTTGAAAGTAGAGTCACAGATAGAAAAGATAGTGACGGTGGTGATTGAAATGCTTGCCTTTATTGGTCAGTGCATTAATCATAGGAGTTGAGACATCATTGTGGCTGTACAGGACAGTGGTTAGGCCAGCTTTGGAGTATTGCATGATATTCTGGTCTCCCTGCTATAGGAAAGATATTGTGAAACTCAAAAGGACTTAGAGAAGGTTTACAAAGATGTTACCAGATTGCGACTGTTTGAGCAATGGGAAGAAGTTGAATAGACTGGGGCTATTTTTCCTGGAGCATTGAAGGCTGAGGGGTGAACTTAGAGAAGTTTATAAAATCATGAGAGGCATAGGCACGGTAAATAGACAAAGTGTTTTCCCTGGGGTGGGGTAAAGTCCAAACTAGAGGGCTTAGGTTTCAGGAGAGAGGGGAATGATTTAAAAAAGGACGTAAGGGGCAATTTTTCAGAGGGCGGTGCTTGTATAGAATGAGCTGCCAGAGAGAAAGTGGAGGAGGCTGGACAATTACACTATTTAAAAGACATCTGAATGGGTATATGAATAGGAAGGGTTTAGAGGGATTTACTGAAGCAGGAACATCATCTCTTCTATCGATACCATCATTTCCAACAACTTGTTTGTGATTGGCAACTCGACCCTTGTACATTAAAGAACTCAATGTTTCATCTCCTTCATATGCACTATTCTGCAACCATACTTAAATAAATATTTTAAAGCACATTTTAACAATTATTCCTGAGATTCTTTTTTGTTTCTATGATAATGAATTTCCAGGCTACTGTTAATGTTTGTTAATTATATAACCTCTGAGGCAGGTGACCCCCAGACTGCTGGTTCTTTTACTCTTGAAACTTTACAAAATGCTCAGTGTAACAGGCACTATAAACTAAGTATGTCACTTGAAACATCTAAAATTAGCTAACATAAGCATTTGATCACGTTTTTCTAATTAGTTCACTTATTCCACAAAAGGTCACAATTAGTCTCCTGGGACAGAATGGATACAGTAAAGCAGCAACTGCTTCAAACAATGATGACAGAGGCGTCTAATGGTACCTGTGATTTTACGGACCGATGTCTCCTGTTTGACTACTTTGGATTCCAGCATCTACAGTTTTTTTCTCTGTCTGTAAATAGTCCAACTAGGGAAGGGACCATACTAGTCCTGGAACTGGGAATGAGTGATGAGAATATCAAAATTTTAGTGGGGGAGCATTTCAGGAACAATGACCATAATTCTCTAATTTTAAGTTATTTACAGATAAAGATAAGAGTAGTCCTTGAGTGAAAGTACTAAACTGGTGGAAGGCTAACCACCACAGTATTAGGCAAGAGCTGGGGAATGTAGCTTGGAGACAGATGTTTGAAGGTAAATCCACAACTAGCATGTGGGAATATTTTGACGGCCAGTTGATTAGAGTTAAGGATCAATATGTTTGAGACAAAGAAAAGTAAGGATGGAGAGATTCAGGAAGCTTGGATGACAAGAGAAGTTGAGATCCCAGTTAAGAAAAAGGAAGCATACAGAAGATATTGAAAACTGAAGACAGACAGAGCCCTTGAAGAATACATGATAGCAGGAAACAAGGCATTAGGAGGGCTTAAGGAACCATGAAATATCTTTGGCAACATTGGAGGAAAATCCCAGGGTGTTTTATGTGTATCTAAGCAGCAAGCGTGTATCTCAAGAAAGGCTCGATCCACTCAAGGACAAAGAAGGGAATTTATGCATGCAACTGGGTGAAATCCCTATCAAATACTTTGTAACTGTATTCATAAAAGGAGAAATACATGGTGGCTGATAAGTGTCAGGAGGAGTATGGTGATATTCTGGGGCATGTCAATATAAAAAAGGAGATAGTGTTAGATGTTTTAAAAGGCATTAAAAAGTAGACAAGTACACAGGCCTGATGGGATGTATTCCAGAATGCGGAGGAGGCAAATGAGGAAATTGCAGGACCTTGTCCAAAATCTTTGTACCCTCTTTAGTCACAAGTCCCAGAGGGCTGGAAAATAGCCAACGTTGTTCTTTTATTTAAGAATAGTAATGGGGGTAATCTAGGAAATTACGGACTCATTACTCATGGCAGGGAAATTATTCAAGATTCTTAGAGATAGGATTTAGTCACATTTGGAAAAATATTGATTTATTAGCAATTAGCAGCATGGCTTTGTGCAGGGAAAGCCATGTCTCACCAACTTGATTGCAATTTTTGAGAAAGTGATGAAGATGATTGATGAGAGCAGGACGGTAATTGTTATCAATGTGGACATTAGCAAAGCCTTTGGCAAGCTGATACAAAAAGTGAAGTGTCAATTGGGACCTACAGTGAGCTGGAAAGATGATACATGACTGATTGAGTCACAGAAGACAGAAGTGGTGGAAGGGTTTTTTCCTCACTGGCAGTATGTGACCAGTGAGGTTCTACAGAAATCATTGCTGTGACCCCTTTTGATTGCCAAAGGATATAGCAGGATACAGATAGATTGGAGACTTGGGCAGAGAAGTGACAGATCAGACCGAATGTGAAGTGATGCATTTTGGAAAATTTAATGCGGGCAGGATGTCCACAGTAAATGGCAGAACACTTAGTTGCATCAACATAGAGATATCTACATGTACAGGTACACAGCTTCCTGAAAATAGCAACACAAGTGGATAAGGTGGTCAAGGCAGCATATAGCAAGCTTGCATTCATCAGTTAGGGCATAGAGTATAAACAAACTTAGCAATTTGATTTGCAGCTGTAAAGAACTTTAATGCGATCACAGTTTGAATATTGCATATAGTTCGGATCACCACACTACAAGGAGAATGTGGATGCTTTGGAACAGGTACAGAAGTGGTAGACTGAGATGTTGCCTGGTTTGAAGGATAATAGTTATGAGGAAAGATAATAAAATATGTGAGGCTGGATGAACACGGCAAGCCAAGCAGCATCTCAGGAGCACAAAAGCTGACGTTTCGGGCCTAGACCCTTCATCAGAGAGGGGGATGGGGAGAGGGAACTGGAATAAATAGGGAGAGAGGGGGAGGCGGACCGAAGGTGGAGAGTAAAGAAGATAGGTGGAGAGAGTATAGGTAGGGAGGGGATAGGTCAGTCCAGGGAAGACGGACAGGTCAAGGAGGTGGGATGAGGTTAGTAGGTAGATGGGGGCGCGGCTTGGGGTGGGAGGAAGGGATGGGTGAGAGGAAGAACCGGTTAGGGAGCAGTTTCAAGGCCGAAGAGATTACAAGAGAGTTGCAATGGGAGAGAGATTCCCTGAGGTTGGTCCGGAGGGAGGAGGGTAACTTCTTCAGGTTAGGCATCCCTGGAAGAGGCTTCGCAGTGAGGTTAAAATAGTATCAGAGATAATAATGCAGTTCCCATTATCTCTGATACTATTTTAACCTCACTGCGAAGCCTCTTCCAGGGATGCCTAACCTGAAGAAGTTACCCTCCTCCCTCCGGACCAACCTCAGGGAATCTTTCTCCCATTGCAACTCTCTTGTAATCTCTTCGGCCTTGAAACTGCTCCCTAACCGGATCTTCCTCTCACCCATCCCTTCCTCCCACCCCAAGCCGCACCCCCATCTACCTACTAACCTCATCCCACCTCCTTGACCTGTCCGTCTTCCCTGGACTGACCTATCCCCTCCCTACCTCCCCACCTATACTCTCTCCACCTATCTTCTTTACTCTCCACCTTCGGTCCGCCTCCCCCTTTCTCCCTATTTATTCCAGTTCCCTCTCCCCATCCCCCTCTCTGATGAAGGGTCTAGGCCCGAAACATCAGTTATGAGGAAAGATTGGATAAACTGTGTTTTCACTTGAAAGCCAAAAGATGACGGATGACCTCAGAAATTCAAAGAATTATGAAAGGGAGGAATAATTGGGGAAAAGTCTAAAAGGAGATGTGAAATGCAAGTGTTTTTTTTAAAAAATGCAGAAGGTGCCTCTAATGTGCTGCCAGAGGTGGTGGTCATGGTGATGCAATTCAACAGCAATGTTTGAGGCATCCTGATAAATACACAAATTGACAAGGAGGAAAGGAGTCAGACTGCAGAGAAGGAAAAATGCTTTCAGATTAGAAAGGCATCGTGTGGGCCAAAGGACCTGTTCCTGTGTTGTCCGCCTCTTTATTCTTTGTTGAATAAAGTACACAGTTCTGTTCCTAAGGATAACAACAAGAGCATCCATGTTCTGATAGTCATGGAAAGAATATCACAACACCTGCTCGGGGAAGAGAATTTATGTTATTATTTCAGATTTCCCATGAATCACAGATACATCCAAATCAGGAAAAAAGATTTCAGGAATGAAATAAGCCAATTATGCTTCATTTTGGAAGGTCAATTTTGAATGCAGAATGCAGGGTTAATGAAAGGATTCTTGGCAGTGTAGATTTTGGGGTCCACATTCATGTATCCCTCAAAGTTGCTACCCAGGTTGATAGGGTTATTAAGAGGGCATATGGTGTGTTGGCTTTCATTAGCAGGGGAATTGAGTTTAAGAGCTGCGAGGTTATGCTGCAACACTATAAAACCCTGGTTAGGCCACACTTGGAATATGATGTTCAGTTCTGGTCACGTCATTATAGGAAGGATGTGGAAGCTTCAGAGAGGATGTAGAGGAGATTTACCAGGATGCTGCCTAGAATGGAGGGCAAAGTCTCATGAGGAAAGATTGAGGCAGCTGAGCCTCTCATTGGAATGAAGAAGGATGAGAGGTGACTTGATAGAGGTGTACACGATGATGAGAGGCATAGACAGTATGGGATAGCCAGAAACTTTATCCCCCAGGGTGGAAATGACTGTTACGAGGGGGCATAATTTTAAGGTGATTGGAAGAAGGTATAGGGGCGATGTCAGAGGTAGGTTCTTCACAGAGTGGGTTGGGCGTGTGAATGCACTGCCCGTGATGATTGTGGAGTCAGATACATTAAAGACATTCAAGCCACTTAGATAGGCACATGGATCACGGTAAAATGTAGAGAGTATGCAGGGTAGTTTGGTCTTAAGTCTGCGCTCTCAAAAGGAATTCAAGGATAGCATGAAATTTAAAGAAAAAACACACATTGGCAAAAATTATAGCATGCTAAAGGATTGAAGAGTTGTTAAATCTGACAAAAGGACAACTAAAAAAGAGGTACGATTGTCTTTAAGACAATTAATATATCAGAAGATATTAAGATATCAGAACTGAGACCACCTTTAACGTATAAAAAGAAAAATGCCTAAGAGAGTATAGGGCCCTTAGAGATTGACACTCCAGAAATCATAATGAGGAAGCAGGAAATAGCAGAGGAGTTAAATTAGTACTTTGCTTCAGTCTTCACATTAGAAGACATTAATAACATTCTAAAACATAGAACAATAACGCAGAACAGGCCCTTTGGCCCTCGTTGTGTCAACCTGTGAACTAATCTAAGCCCATTCCCCTACACTATCCCATCATCATCCATATGCTTATCCAAGGATTGTTTAAATGCCCCTAATGTGGCTGAGATAACTACATTGCCAGGCAGGATGTTCCACGCCCTTACAACTGAGTAAAGAACATGCCTCTGACATCTGACTTAAACCTATCAGCCCTCAATTTGCTGCTATGCTCCCTCATACAAGCTGATATCATCCTAGGAAAAAGGCGTTCACTGTCTACCCCATCTAATCCTCTGATCATCTTGTATGCCTCTGTTAAATCCCCTCTTAGCCGCCTTCTCTCCACTGAGAACAGACCCAAGTCCCTCAGCCTTTCATAGGGCCTTCGCTCCAGACCAGGCAACATCCTTGTACGTCTCCTCTGCACCTTTTCCAATGTTTCCACATCCTTCCTGTAATGGGGTGACCAGAACTGCATGCAATATCCCAAGTGAGGCCGCACTAGCATTTTGTGCAGTTGCAGCATGACATCACAGCTCCGGAACTCAATGCTTCTACTAATAAAACCTAACACACAATAAGCCTTCCTAACAGCACTATCAACCTGGGTGACAACTTTTAGGGATCCTTGTACATGGACACCAATATCCCTCTGCATATCCACACTACCAAAAATCTTTCCATCAACCCAGTATTCTGCCTTCCTATTATTCTTCACAAAGTGAATCACCTCACATTTATCTGCATTGGCCACCTTTCAGCCCAATTCTGCAGTTTATCCAAGTCTCCCTGCAACCTGCAACATTCTTCCACACTGTGCACCACTCCACTGACTTTAGTGTCATCTGCAAACTTACTAACCCATCCACCCATGCCTGCGTCCAAGTCATTTATAAAAATGACAAACAACAGTGGTCCCAAAACAGATCCTATAGGCACACCACCAATAACCAGACTCCAGGCTGAATATTTTCCATCAACCAACACTCATTGGCTTCTTACAGAAAGCCAGTTTCTAATCCAAACTGCTAAATTTCCCTCAATCCCATGTCTTTATTTTCTCCAATAGCCTACCACGTAGAACATTATCAAAGGCTTTAACGAAGTCCAAGTATACCACATCAACTGCCCTGCCCTCAGTCACATGCTTGGTCACCTTCTCAGAAAACTCAATGAGGTTTCTGAGACACTACTTGCCCTTGACAAATCCATGTTGACTATCTCCAATCAAATTGTTGCTTGCTAGATGATCATAAATCCTATCTCAATTCTTTCCAAAAAGGACTTCTGACAACAGACGCAAGGCTCACTGGTCTATAATTACCTGGGATCATCTCTACTGCCCTTCTTGAACAAGGGCACAACATTTGCAAACCTCCAATCCTCTGGTACTAAACCTGTAGACAATGAGGACTGAAAGATCAAGGCCAAAGGCTCCGCCACCTCTTCCCAGAGAATCCTTAGAAAAATCCCATCTGGACCAGGGGATTTATCTACCTTCACACCTTCTAGAATTGATAACACCACCTTACTAACCTTAGTCCTTTCAATTCTAGTAGCACATAACTCAGTCTTCTCCTCTACAATAGTCTCCTTTTGCTGAGTGAAAACAGATGACAAATATTTGTTCCGTACCTCTCCAATCTCCACATTACTCCCCACTTCTGTCTTTGACTGGCCTTATTCCTACCCTAGCCATCCTCTTTATTCCAATAGAAAGCTTGAGGGTCCTCTTTATTCTGACTGCTAATGTCTGCTCATATCCCATCCTTGCTCTGCTTAACTCTCTAAATCCTTCCTAGCAAACCTGTAACTGTCCATCACCTCATCTGAGCCATCTCGTCTCAATGTCACAAACCTCCCTCTTCTGCTTAACAAGTGAGGGAATTTCTTTAATAAACCACAGTTCCCTGACCTCATCACTTCCTCCCTGTCTGACAGGGACATTACCTATCAAGGACACACATCTGTTCCTTAAACCAGCTCCACATTGCGATTGCCCCCATCCCCTGCATTTTGCTAATCCATTCTATGCCTCCTAAGTCTTGCCTAATCACATTATAATTTCCCTTCCCCCATCTATAACTCTTACCCTGTGGCATGCTCCTATCCCTTTCTATCACTAAACTAAATGTAACTGAATTATGGTCACTCTCTCCAAAGTGCACACCTACGATAAAGCAAACACCTGGCCTGGTTCATTACCAAGTACCAGATTCCTGTGTGGCCTCCCCTCTTGTTGGCCCTTTGACATACCGTGTCAGAAAACCCTCCTGCACACATTGGACAAAATCTGATCCATCTGACATACTACAGTTATAGCATTTCCAGTCAATGTTGGGTGGGGGGGGGGGGGTGAAGTTAAAGTCTCCCATAATGACCACCCTGTTCCTTTCACTCCTGCCCAGAATAGTTTTGCCAATCCTCTCCTCCACATCCCTGGAACTTTGCAGAGGCCTATAAAAAACTCCCAGCAGTGTGTCCTCTCCTCTCCTGTTTGACCTCAGCCCATACCACCTCAGTAGACGAGACCTCAAACGTTCTTTCAGCCACCGTTATACTATCCTTGACAAACAAAGCTACAGTTCCCCTTCTTTTACCACCTTTCGGGACCTTAAATGAAAGATCTAAACCTTAGAACCTGCAACATCCATTCCTGACCCTGCTCTATCCATGCCTCTGAAGTGGCCACAATATCGAAGTCTCAGGTACCTATCCAATCTGCAAGCTCATCTACCTTATTCTGGATACTCCTGGCGTTGAAGTAGACACTTCAAACTAGCTTGCTGTCTGCCAGCACACTCCTGTGACAGCGAAATTCTGTCCATGTCCTCCCTACTCTTCCTCCTGCGTACTGGAAGGACACAGTTTCCCATCCCCCTGCTGAGCTTGTTTAAAATCCACCTGAATAGCACTAGCAAATTTCCCACCCAGGTTATTAGTGCCCCGCTGGTTCAAGTGGAGGCCATCCTGTTTGTAGAGGCCCCACCTTCCCCAGAAAGAGCCCCAACTGTTTATATACCTGAAACCCTCCCTCCTGCACCATCCCTGCAGCCATGTGTTCAGCTGAAACCTCTCCCTGATCTTGCCTCACTATCTGGCTAAAACTACTAAATCTAATTATTAAATACAAGGTGACACGATAAATACAATAACTATCACTAGAGAAAAAAGTGTGCTAGGGAAACAAATGGAGCTAAGCAGCAATAATCACCTGGACCTAGTGGGATACATCCCAGAATACCAAAAGAAGTAGCTACAGAAACTGTGGGAGCACTGTTGGTAAACTTGCAAGAATCTTTAGATTCTGGAAAAGTCCCAGAGGATTAGAAAACTGCCTATGTAAAACCTTTAGGAGACGAAAATATGCAATTAATTTAACAGGAGTTGCTGGGAAGATGTTAGTGTCTATCAAAGGATAGACTTGTAGAACATTTGAAAATACATGCTGTGGTCAAGCAGAATCTGTACGCCATCCTGAACAAGAAATCGTGGTCGTCAAATTTAACTAGAATTCTTTGAGGAGGTAACAGCAAGAGAGGTAAATGGAAAGAAGCAGATCCAACATACTTGGATTTTTGGTAGGCATTTGATAAGGTCTCATATTACGGTGCTTCATAGGATATGTAAGATGTTGGAGGAAGCATATTAGCATAGATGGAGGGTTGGCTAATTGATAGAAGACAGTTGTGCTAAGGTGGGTATTTTCAGGGTGACAACTTGCAACTGATGAAATTCCTTAGGGATCAGGACGGGGGCCATAATCATTTGCAATACATATGAATGACTTGGATAAGGATAGTGAAGGTACAATAGCCAGGTTAGCAGATGATGCAAGAATAGGTGGAAGACTAAGTGGTGAGGATGAAACAGGGTCCGCAGGGGGATAGAGACAGTAAATAATTGGGCAAAACTTTGCAAAGGGATTATAATGTGTGAAAATGTAAGGTCTGAACTTTGGCAGGGAGCATACAGGAGCTGATTATTTAAATGGAGAGGCTGCAGAAGTTCAGAGAACAGAAGGATTTGGAAGTTCACATACATGAATAACAAAAAGCCAGCATCCAAGTTCAGTAAGCAATAAGAAAAGTAAATGGAATAATGACCTTTATTTCAAAGGAAATAGAGTATAAAGTAGTTAGAGATAGTAGGAACTGCCGATGCTGGAGAGAATCTTAGATAAGATGGTGTGAAGCTAAATGAACACAGCAGGCCAAGCAGCAGAGGAGCAGGAAAATTTGACGTTTCGGGGTCGAGACACTTCAGAAATGGGGGAGGGGGAAGGGGGTTCTGAAATAAATAGGGAGCCAGGGGGAGGCAGATAGAAGATGGATTAAAAAGGAGGAGACAGACAGGTCAAAGCAGGGGGGTTACAGCCAGTGAAGGGGAATGTAGGTGGGGAGTTAGGGAGGGGATAGGTCGGTCCAGGGAGGATGGACAGGTCAAGGAGGTGGGATGAAGTAAGTGGGTAGGAGATGGAGGTGGGGCATGAGGTGGGAGGAAAGGTTAGGAGGCCAGGAATAGCTGGGCTGATTTTGGCATGTGGTCGGGGGAGGGGAGATTTTGAAGCTTGTGAAGTCCACACTGATACCCTTAGGCTGCAGGGTTCCCAAGCGAAGTGTGATGCTATTCCTGCCTCTTTCAGGTGGCATCATCATGGCAATGTAGGAGGCCTAGGATGGACATGTTGTCCGAGGATTGGTGTGGTTGGGGGGGGGGGGCGGAGGTGAAGTAGTTTACAACTGGGAGGTGTAGTCGTTTGTTGCAAACTGAGCGTAGGTGTTCCGCAAAGTAGTCCCCAAGCCACCGCTTGTTTTCCCTGATGTAGGGGAGGCCATATTGGGAATAGCGGATACAGTATATCACATTAATGGAGGTGTAGGCTGTTTGATCTGGAAAGTATTCTTAGGGCCTGGGATTTTGGTGGGGGGGGGGGGGGGAAAGAGTGAAGGTATGGGGGCAGGTGTAGCACACTTCGGTTGCAGGGAAAGTGCCAGGTGTGGTGGGGCTGGTGGGGTGTGTGGAGCAGACTAGAGTCAGAGAGAGAGTGCTCCTGAGATGCTGCTTGGCCTGCTGTGTTCATCCAGCTTCACACTTTATTATCTTGGATTCTCCAGCATCTGCAGTTCCCATTATCACAGTCAGAGAGAGATTTGTCCCTCCAGAAAGCAGATATGGGTGGGGAAGGAAAAATGCCTTTGGTGATGGGGGGGGGGGGGGTCAGTTCCAGATGGCAGAGGTGTCAGATGCATCGGATCCGGATGCTCGTGAGGTGGTACATGAGGACAAGAGGGATTCTGTTTGGTTGTTATTGCAGGGAGCGAGTGTGAGGGATGAGTTGTGGAAAATGCAGGAGACATGGTCAAGGGCATTCTCGACCACTGAGGGCGGGGGGTGAGGAATGTTGCGTTCCTTGAAAAACGAGGACATCTGAGATGCTTGGAGTAGAATGTCTCATCCTGGGAGCAGATGCAGCAGAGGCAAAGGTACTGGGAATAGGGGATGGCATTTTGGCAAGAAGGTGGGTGGGAGGAGGGGCATTCTACGTAGCTGTGGAAGTCCATAATCTTGAAATGGATATCAGTTTCTAGGTGGTTGCCAGAGATGGAAACAGAGGTCCAGGATGGAGAGAGAGGTATCAGAGATGGCCCAGGTCAATTTAAGTTCAGGGTGGAAGATATTGGTGAAGTGAATGAACTTCATCCAGCTCTACGCCTTGTTATGCCATTTGGGAGTCTCATTTTCAACCACAGTACCACCTATCTGCTCCCTTTACAATTGACTGCCCTCTGAATATAGTCCTTCCACTCATTCTCCAGCCCTTCTGTACAGCAGAGCCAGCCATGGTGCCATGAACCTGGCTATTGCTGCCTTCCCTTGGTGAGCCATCTCCTCAACAGTATCCAAAACTGTATACCTGTTTTGGAGGAAGATAACTGCAGGGGATATCTGCACTGCCTTCCTGCTTTTTCTCTGCCTTTTGGTCACCCATTCCCTTCCCCCTTCAGCAATCCTAATCTGTGATATGACCAATTTGCTAAACATGCTACCACAGATGCTCCAAAGTAAGTCCATCCACAGCTCCAGAGCCATTATGCAGTCTACCAAGAGCTGCAGCTGGACACAATTCCTGCAAGTGTTGGAGTCAGGGACATCAGCCATGCCTCTGAGCTCCCACATTGAGCAAGAGGAGCATAACACAGGTCTGAGATCTCCTGCCATTTTTACTCTTAAGCTTAGCCCTACTATAATATTAAATAATAGATAATTGAAATGAAGTTTTTTTTAAACCACTCTACTTACTGGCACACAATTAAAGAAGAAACTTTACCGACACATCAGCATTTTTTTGTTAGAGGAGAGGGCAAGTGGAGACATTATGTGTAGAGTCTTGGGTTTAGTCACTGCCCAAATATATTAGTTCACTCACCTTCCCAGAGTGCAATTCATCCACTCCCACTCAGCTCTGCTGAAAAGAAAAGAACTTACCTTCCCAGCAGCCCCCAGTCCTCACTCTCACTGCTGCTACAAAAATGGAGGCCACTGATTCCACAAGTTAAGTCTTTTAAAGTGAAAAGATCACCTCCCCAGCAGTCCCTTCACACTCTCTCTCAACTCCCACCACTGAACAAATGGAGGGCAGGTGAGTGGGCAATGCAGAATTGCTCCCTGGTCAACGTGTAAAATGGCCTTAGCCCCTTTGAAAATCCCAAACCCTGCGTGAGAAAAGACTGGGTATTTCATTATGACTTTATTCAGGCAGCCATTTTCTAATCAAAGAATGTTGAACCAATTTCAATGAATCTTTCTTGACCAATTCTGCCCTCTAGCCTCCAAAAGAATATTATTGGCTAGGCTTGTAAGTTTGGTGGGAGCTTGGCAAGGGTGAGGAAAGCCAGTAGAGTCACATATGACCCCCACCCCAGAACTTGTAGTTTTAGGTGAAGATGGGCCAGGCCAGGGCCTACCTTCTGGCCCAGAATCCCCTGGCTCAACCACTGTGGGATTGCAGTTGGCAACAGAGCCCCCAAGGTGCAAGGTATAGGCTCAGTGTCCCTGGGGGGACAGAATTGCTGGCCGAATGGGGTCACACTTGGACTTGAAAGGTCAAGGGTTGAGTTTCCCACACCAGGGCGATGAAGCCATGGCCACAGGGGCATTATAACCACAAGGTGTGATGGGCTGAGTTTCCAACTCCAGGGATGGGGTGACTGATAGGGACAGGGCGGGAGAGTGGGGGACAGTGGGAACCTTTTCATGGTGACATACTTTAGCTGTCACAACTGTCTCCATGCCTTCCTTCCAGCCAGATACCCACCCCACTCCCTGCCAGTGGCCACAGTAGACGCAACCTATTGCTTATGCCCCATCTGCGGGGCTTCCAGTGGAGACGGGGAATAAGTGCAGCTATACCATGTGTGGCCACCAGTGCACCTCTGACAGCCTTCAGGGTGAGCCAATTCCTCATCACATACCACACACCTCTCATAGGTCTGTTGTCCTGAGGCACAGTAGGCCACACGATTGTGCCCTCTTGTCACATCCTCCTGGGCAAGCAAATGAAAATCTGGCCTTGAAAGGATTAGATATGCCTCAGGACAAGGTCCTTCAGCCTGTGGGGATACAAGCAATACCTGACCAGATTTCTCCCAGCACCTGTAAGAGGGGGGAGGACCTCACAGGCAACAAAGGGCAGGACATTGGAAATCACAAGTTGATTGGCTGTGACCTCTAGAGTGTCAACAGGCATTTGTCCTGCCCCTTCTCCACAGCCAGTTGCACCGCCCACCCAGATAGGAAGAATATGGCCTTACCATACATCTTGGCTGCAGCAATGATGGCTAGCAGGCTGACCTCACTAGTGATGGCCTTTGTACCAGTCTTCAATTGTCATGTCCAGGTGGGGAGTCTTGACCTCCAGGCCCTTGGTGAGGAGCTAAAAAGGTGACAGAGCTATAGCTGAGGCTGAGGCAGCTAAGCCTAAGGCAGCCACCACCTCAGCATTGGTCCGTCTTGGCTCCACCACATCAGAGCTGGCCATATCAGGAGGGATGAGAAAAGAAGCATGGGGTGGGGGTGGTTGGTGGTGGTGTTAGATTAGTGCTGCCAAATGCTGTGACGTGTCCTTTGGTGGAGGGGCTCAGGCAGCAGACTGTAGGCTCAGCCAACAGCAGCAATTCCACAAGGCCCTGTGGTTAGCAGGCCTCAAACAGTGGTATAGCATGGCAGTCCAAATTCTCCAATGGCTGGCATCATACCTGTCACGTAAGACAACATCATGGTTCTTAGAATCATAGAACCCCTACAGTGTGGAAGCAGGCCCTTCAGCCCAACAAGTACACCAACCCAGAGAATCCCACCCACACCCGTTACCCTATAAATCCACCTAATCTACACATCCCTGAACATAGGGTGGGTTGGCCATGCTAAATTGCCCAAACCTGCACATCTTTGGATTGTAGGAGGAAACCAGAGCACCTTGAGGAAACCCATGCAGACACAGGGAGAATGTGCAAACTCCACACAGACAGTTACCCAAGGCTGGCATCAAACCCAGGTCCCTGGTGCTGTATGGCTACAGTGCTAACTAATGAGCTGACCTGCTGCACCATTATATCTGTCAGCCAGGGTTCCCTGATTGGCTCAAGTTAACAACCCAAATCTTGAAACTCTCAATAAGAACCACCTAGTTCCAATCACTACAGGTAATTTCTAACCAAGATTCCACAATTAAGTTGTCACCAGGGAAGAGCACTATGGTTAAACAAATAACAGAAGTTGACAACTAACATCAGTATCAGGGAATTTGTTCCAGCAAGTCTGGGAGAGACTGTCTAATTCAACATCTGCCATATGCTGAAGAGGAGGTGGGACTCAAAGGAGGCAGTCAAGGAGGGCCCAGAATTGGAATTGGTTTTTGAATTGTTTTTGTTAAAAAAGGAAATCTGACTATTGATGCTACAGCTTGAAGGTTTGAAAGCTCCCAGCTTAATTTCTTAATTGCAGCTTGTGATAGGCCAGAGAATAGAACATTAAGTTTAACCTGAAAATGGCACCCTGATCCACATCTTCAGAAAATCAAAGAAGCCATCATCTATATCTGTGAAATGATGCATCATGAAAACCATTTAAGTCATCTGGCCAGTGATAATGGGAACTGCAGATGCTGGAGAATCCAAGACAATAAAGAATCCAAGATAATAAAGTGTGAAGCTCGATGAACACAGCAGGCCAAGCAGCATCTCGGGAGCACAAATCTGACGTTTCGGGCCTAGACCCTTCATCAGATGCGTACAATGTAGTTGGAATCGGATTTTGATATTTACTGTGAGTAATCACATACCAGGATTTTGCTCAGACCTTAGATGGCACCAGAAATTGTTAATGGGTTTTGAATGTGTTAGACATTTCCCTGCTATGGTTGTAGAATAGAATTAAAACTAAACTACTAGAGTTCGTCTGGAATTACAGTTGCCACAGCAAGCTAAGAAGGTGGACACTATAGATTTGAAAATGAAACAGTTAGATTTAGTGTAAGTAGAGAGGCGAGATGGTACAAGTAGTACATTGGATTTATCAGTGAACCTTGAACTGCAGTTCAGACAAATGGAAATGAGAAAATTGGAGAGAATTCCAAAGAGAAGCAGAACTTAAACTGTCTGTGCTTCAAAATGTCAATCAGAAAGAAGGGGAGGGAAAGATTAAGAAAGGGCAGAAAGAAGGGATATTAGAGAAAGAATGGCAATTTAAATTAAAAACAGCTTGGATGAGTTAAACCAGACGATTGGGAAAACTAGAAATAGGAATGTTCTTGTCAAAATCCACAATTCAGTCCAGAGATATTTAAAGGTTGTGCTGGATTTGACAAAGCTTGAAGAGAAAAATATGGAAGCATTCTTCATGCCACTTGAGAAGATACCAACGCATAGGAGGTGGCCAAAAGCAGATTGCTCCTTGCCCAAGCAAATTAAATTAATTTGTAAAGCACAAGAGGTTTGTGCATTCTTATTGGAAGAATGTTCTAGGAATTACAGGAGGTGAAACCAGCTATTCTAATCACGAGTTAGTTCTGAACACATGCAGGCACAGGTTTCATAACTTAAGGAAATGGCCTTAAATTTATATTGAGTTTGAGGGAGTTCTAAAAACATTTTTGATAACTGGAAAAACGCATTAAAGGCTTTTAAAAGCATTGAATAATACTTATGTTCTCTGGGAAACTTACTTTAGAAAAGTTTATGACTTCTTTACCTCTAATTGGAACCCATGTAGAAGATCAAAGGGTGGCAATGATAATACAAGCAGCTATAATAATAGATTATGAACTGATCTATAGATCTGCTGACATCACCCTCAGAAATCTGAAGAAAATAAAAAAATGTGAAAGAGGAAGGAAGCCAAGAAGCCTGGGTAGAAAATGTACAATAAGTGGAGGTGAAGTTCAGAAGCTTAAAAGCTTCTATTATTGTAATTTGACCATGTGCATTCGGGATATTGGAATCTGTGAGGTAGAACCATGAGACTTCCAGGAAATAGTGAAAATGAGACAAAGCAACAAAGATAACATGGGCCAATTTGCAATTTTAACAAAGAAGAAAGGTTGGAGGTGAATTCTGTCATTAATAAAGAAATATATAAGGTAGATGAGAGATATACAGGGTTTTTGCACAAAGGGAAGGTGACTCCCTATAAACCTAGGCACAAGAGCAAATTTATTGGAGAAAGGCATGACATTCCTTCTAGAGAGTTCGAAGAGAACTAAGGTGGGACTAGTGGACAGTATATTACAGTTCTGTTCTATAAAATAGAACTGGAATGTGATTTGTGATCAGAAGTAGTAATTGTTGAAGTAGGAAAGACATTACCTTCTGAGGGAGTAGTGTTACGAATGGGAAATGCTTTGGCAGGCCTACAGGTCGTTGCTTCACCCATAATTATAAAATTCCCAAAGGAAGTACAAAACAGATCAATTACAATAACAGGTTCCTGGTATCCTCCCTTCAGAGTCATCCAGCATTAATTTTTGCCAACTATGACCACCAAAAGCCAAACTACATTAATCACAATGACTTGCTGTTTTTCCGTAGATTACTATGGCCTGGTACTTTAAGTGTTTGTCCAGATGCCTCATAACTGTTGAGAATGTACTTGCTTCCATCACCCTCTGTCAGTGCATTCAACATTTCCACCAACCTCTGGGTAAAAAAAGTTTCTTCAGATCCCCTCTAAATCATTTACTCCTCACCTTAAACTTGTGCTCTAGTTTAAGATACATCTGCCTTGGAGTAATGATTCTCATGATCTACTTTGTAAACAAGGGTTCCAGCACTGATTCCTGTGGTACACCTCCGGTCACATGCTTCCAAACACAAACAACCCTCCACTATCACCCTCTGGTTCTTATTTGCGAGACAGCTTTAGATCCAGTTTGCCAACTTGCCTTGGATCCCATGGGCACTTCCCTTATGGGCCAGCCTTCCATGTGAGACCTTATCAAAGGCCTTACTGAAGTCCATGTAAACCACTTCAACTGCTCTTCCCATATCAATATATTTAGTCACCTTTTCAAAGGCTCAAAATACATTAGCCAGATATGATCTCTTTTCAAGACATCTGCACAGACTATCCCTTTCCAAATGTTGATTTAACCCTTTCCTTCCAAATGTTTTCTAATAATTTCCCCACCACTGTCAGACAAACTGATCTGATTACCAGGCCTACCACTGCTGTCCTTTTTGAACAAAGCTACATTAGCTATCCTATAGTAGTAATCTAGCACTTCTCCTGTGGCCACGGTTCTCTGGGCTTGACACTCCTCCATTTCATGCTTAAGGGAACATGAACCTGTACTCTTCTGTATCTTGGTGTACCAAAGTTTTCATCTGACCCTCTGTAGCATAATTAATATCCAATCTTATTTACTGGTGAGTTGACAGATAAATGCTTTTGCTTCACTCTAGATCAATAGCAGTTTGCCCACTGTCTCACCTGAAAATTCATCCTCTAAACATCCTTTAAGAGGGATGCCATGTTAGTCTCAGCTAGTGGATATCTGTGCAGAATTAATTGATAATATCTCATCATCTACATTATTATTCTTTTCTTTACAAGGGAGGAAAGTTCCCGTTCTTAGTTATCAGACAAGAAAAAGACAAGTGTTCTGTTGTGGTAAGGAGAAAGCTGAAAATTATAAATATATGCCTATGCTATTTAGAACATAGAACAGTAGAGGAATAGGGCCTTCACCCCACGATGTTGTGCTGAACATGATGCCAAATTAAACTAATCCCTTCTGCCTACCCATGGTTCATAGCCATCCATTCCTTGCTTATTCATCTGCCTCCAACCACTACCCCAGCAGTACATTCCAGACTCCTACCACAGTGTAAAAAATTCTTGGCCTTCATATCTCTTTTGAAGATGCACCCTCTTACCTTAAATGCATACCCTCTAACATTACATATTTCAGCTCTACTCTTCTTATTACATATTATCTACTGACTCATAACCTTTGAATAATGATAGAAAGAATATTAATTTATAAATACTGATTATTAATCGCCTAAACCTTCCCAGCAGCAGTGGCCTCAGATGTTCATTCCTGATTTGATGAGCACTGTCTTCTCCACAGGAATTAAAGCATGAAAATGAATGTGGCCTTCCAGTTAGTGCCTTCTGTCTCTTGTTCTTTGCAACTTTCTGCTGCAACAGAAAGGTGTGTTAGTGAGCATCCTGCAAGCTGTTCGAATAATGTTAGAGACAAAAATAAACTGCAGATATTGGAATCCAAGGTAGACAAACAGGAAGTTGGAAGAATACAGTAGTGTTTGAATAATGTGCCTGTCTTGTAGAAAGAAATGCCAGCATGAACCAACTGCAGGTTATGTATGATTTGCAACAATGCCAAGAGTATGAATGTGAGGTGAAGCATTCAAATTTTAAGATTAGTGCTAATTGAGAGAGCATGGTAATTAGTTATTGGTAGTGTTGTAAAACCTTGAGCAGTGGAAGAAATTAGGAGTGCAGTTATGAATATCATTTAAAAATAAACTCATTTTGACAATTTGTGTTTTTGCATTAAACTTTTATTGGCTTTGCATTCATTTCTGGTTACAATGAATCTATCACTAATTCCTGAATAAACATCAAATGGCCTTCCTAGCCCTTGCATCCTTCACTTCATGTATTCCAACAAATGTATTATCAGCACATAATGGTGCACACAATCTCTTGCATGCTCAATCATTCCTTAAAATATCACAGAATAGATCCCTTTCCAAAAGGAACTTTCAGCATCTCTTATAACTAGAATGCAACTTCCTTTTTGAGGTTTAGATCTTTATGTAATGCTAGCCAGTTGATTCATGTAGGTGGTACTGACAACATGCTGAAACATTAAATTTATGAGAGAGATAATAGGAACTGCTGATTCTGGAGAATGAGATAACAAGGTTTGAGCTGGATGAACACAGCAGGCCAAGCAGCATCAGAGGAGCAGAAAAGCTGATGTTTCGGGTCAAGACCCTTCCTCAGAATCAAAGCAAATAAGAAAATTAATTCCGAGTTGGCTTTCCTGCTCCTCTGATGCTGCTTGGCCTGCTGTGTTCATCCAGCTTAAACCTTGTTATCTAACATTAAATTTATGCCATTTTTGTGTTTAAGATGCTGCTTATAATCACAATTACTTAGCATTTATTCATTATGTACTTCATTCCTCATGCTTTTAAAGGTTTTGACCAATTTGGGCCCCATGACTACCTTCAAAGTTTTATTTATGAAACTGCAATTGTTAACTAAGGCCAAGCTTCAAGATCTGTGTGATGATAAACAATGAACATTTACTCAGGTTTTGTCACAAAACACCTTATTTCATTTAGCCTGATTCAAATCAATGACATCTCTACTTCATTTAATGAATCTGAATGAAAATCAGAAATTTACTCGCCTGAATGAGAAGCAATGTCATTCTTAACTATTATTAATTTTTAGTGCGCCTTCTGGAAAATAAAGTTTTCAAAATAGTTAGTGTCTGATTTATTCAGTATTAACAATGCTGAAACAGAGCATTCCACTCAACATTTCCATGTCAATATTAGTGTCCTCCACAAACGCTGCTCACACTTCATCTCATCCCCTTAACCTATCCTTCTATTATTTTCTCCCTCATGTGACTTCCCAGCAAAAGCAGAATGAGATGCTGAGCTAGAAAATTTGACATCTCTGCAATAAATTGGTCATCAGTGTAATGTACCAAGATAAATGACACCATCTGACTTACTGAATCAACTACCGATGTTCTGAACAGTTACAGCACTGTGTAATAAGAGGGGTAGTACATGTTTGGGAACTGGGTGCAGAAACTGCTTCATTTATACTTCATTGCTGACAAAACCTTAGGGTTAGTCAGGTTATTCATGCATAAATTGAGATTTATACCCCAATATAAAGTACATATTAATCCATCTTTATTTCTTTGCACACTCTTGACAACAGTGGCAAGGTGGCTCAGTGGTTAGCACTGCTGCCTTGCAGTGCCAGGGACCTGGGTTCAATTTTACCCTCAGGCGACTGTGTGGAGTTTGCAAGTTCTCCCCATGTCTGCGGGGGTTTCCTCCGGGTGCTCCGGTTTCCTCCCACAGACCAAAGATGTGCAGGCTAGGTGGATTAGCCATGCTAAATTGCCCATAGTGCCCAGGAATGTTTAGGTTAGGTAGATTAGACATGGGAAAATGCAGAGGTAGAGGAATGGGTCTGGGTGGGATGCTCTTCAGAGGAGTGGTGTGGACTTGTTGGGTTGAATGGCCTGTTTCCACACTAAGGATTCTATGAACTGTACTCACTTGTTTGAGAGATGGTGTTACTGAGGCAAGTCTAGTAATAAATAAGTTCCTTGTTAGCTGTCAAGGATATAGAACGACAGACAATATGGAGCGTAAAAGCAAATATTGATTCATATGAGGAAGGGAAACACATCACTGGGAATCCATGACCAAATATATCAGTTTCTTACTTGCTTCTGCCCACAACCAAACATTAAAATTATTTCCCAGGTGGTTGATGTTAAGCCCAACTGCTCCACATTCAACTTCAGTTGCAAAAATTCTTTCTAACACATGTAAGAAGAGTTGACATATATTCCTATACAATCTTTGAAACTCATTGTACGTGTTCAGTGATGTCTTACAAACATAACTGAAGTAATGAATCAACAGCCTCCCAACATGTAAGCAAGCCAACAATTCAGTATTCCCTGCTGAACCCAGTAATAGGAGATTAATCAAAGCAAACAAGAAAATTAATTCTGAGTTCACTGGACCCAAAATGTTAACTCTGACTTTTAACTTCACAGATGTTGCCAGACCTGCTGAGCTTTTCCAGCAACTTTGTTTTTGTTCCTGATTTACAGCATCTGCAGTTTTTTTGGTTTTTAAGAAAATTAATCCTTGGGGTAGATCCAAATAACAACAAATTAACATATGATTCAAGATAATATTGAAAAAGACAAATAATTCAAAGACATAAGTAATAAATTGGAAAAATTTTGTAAATTTGTAAGTTGAGTATTGAACCAAGGAGGACAAATGTGAAAACAGAGGACAGTCATGGGAAATTAAAATTACAAGTGAAATCAAGAAAGTCCAGGATAAATATAGTGTAGTAAAAAGAATAGGAACAAATTAGCTCACAATGAAGCACTATTGATAAAAATCAACAGATAATGGCAAACATAAACTAAAGAAAAATTTAGTCAATAGCAAATAGGCAATGAATGTTTGCCAGCAGAGAAAGAAAATGGAAAAGAAAGAACACAGAAAATGAGGAAAGCAGAGCAAAGGCAAAAAATCAAATTATTACACAATATAAAGGGTGTCATTCAGACACATACATAATTAAACCCAGGAGAATCAAGATAGCAAAAAAATGCCAAAAGGATACCCAACATCTGATAGTAAAATGGCAAAAATATTATGAAATAAGTCCACAGAGGCCAGAATCCTGTCACCAAGTCATCCATTAGTTACAGATTGGAGAGTCCTTAACACTGATCCAGGATTGAACAGGATGTCTGACACTTATCTGTCAGCCAGGGCTCCCTGATTGGGGGCTGTTAATCTGGTCCAATCAGGGAACTCTTAATCTGAAAATTAGCAAGAGAGTCTGCAAAGAAAATGTCTAGAGAAGAACCGAGTTAACGGATTTAAATCAAGCATTGCCTCCTTCCTTATGACATGCCTGGGGTAATTAAATAGGAGTGGTGAAACACAAATTCAGAGAACCTAATTCTTTTACCCATTGGTAAGGTTAGTGATATCATGATATCCAGTGTCCTGCTCTAGAGAGACTGGCCATTTTTTGGTATGTTTAATTCAATATCCCATCAAGCATTAAATCAAGTCGCAGCCCCACCACCCCCACTTCACTCTACTAAAAACTCCAAAGTAAGTAAGCCCATCCAATCTTTCCTCATAATGAGCCCACTCATCTTAGGTACCAATCTAGTAAACCACTACAAATGCATTACTTCCTTCCTTAAAACTGAGACCGAGCAGCAATATGGTCTATATTGCATACAATATACAATCGAGGAACATTTGAAAATTCATAATATTAAAGGATATAGGCCTGGTGAAAGAAAATGGGTATGGTATAGGTAGCAATGAATTTGTACTGCTACATGCTCAATGAGCTAAAGAGCCTTTTCTGTACTTTATGATTCCAGATCAAAACCTAAGTGCATATTCAAGTACTTTTTAAAGGTTGAGAGATTACCCACCTCAGCTGTTCTCCAATGCGCTGTATTCTACATCCCACCACACTCTGGGTGAAAACAATTTTCTACAAATCTCTGCTGCCACTTTAAAAATGTACACCCTTGTTACTATCCTACAACTAAGGGCAACTGCTGCTTTCTATCCACTTTGTCCATGCACCTTATAATTATATATATCTCTATCAGGTATCCCCTCAACCTTCTCCAATGAAAGCAAACCAAGTTAATCCAGCTTCAGTGAAAATATTTCATTCCCAGCAACATGCCGGTGAATCATCTCTGCATCCCCTCTAGTCTAAATCACATCTTTTCCTCTCGTGTGCTGACCAGAACTGCACACAGCACTTCAGCTGATTCCTAATGGTTTTATCAATGCTTTGTATAACTGAAATAGAGCATCTTTACTTTTGTGTTCAATTCACTCCATTATAAAGATAAGCATTCATTTAGTCTGACAACATGCTATATCATCACACTGTCATTTTGTGACCTGTGCAGTGGAACACCTAAATTCCTCAGCAGGTCTGACAGCATCTGTGGAGGAGAAAACAAAGTTAAAGTATCAGGTCTGGTGACGCTTCCTCAGAAGTGATGGTGGCTGGGAAGACATCAGTTTATATGCAGAAAATAAGGAGGTGGGTGGGGTAGGGAATAAATGATAGGATAGAGCCCAAAGAGAGAGAAAGACAGTTGGACAGACAAGGGAGTTGCTAACTATCAGGCTGCGAGGGTAAGTAGTTGTTAATGGGGATTGTTAGTGACTAACAACAGGTAGTGTGTACAGAGGAGAGTGTACAAATTCGCTATTCCGGGTGCCATCTTAGGTACAAAGGAATTGATGTACAAAATCTTAGATTTGATCAGAGTAATCGTTACCATGCAAGACAGTACTAAATCAAACAGGAAAATGTTCTTCAAACATTAAAGGAGAAAGATAGTTAATACAAGATAGTCAACATGGCTTTGTCAAGAGCAGGTCATAGAATCAGTGCAGATAGAGACAATTCAGCCCATTGGGCATGTACCAACCCTCAGAACATCCCACCTACTCCAAGCCCCCTACACTAATCCCATAACCCCACATTTACCATGTCCAAGACACATAACCTGCACATCTTTCAACCGTAAAAGGACACTGGATCACTTAGCACGTAGATTCAAGGAGAAAGTGCAAACTTCACACAGGTAGTGACCCAATTCTGGAATCAAACCTGGGTCCCTGGCATTGTGAGGTAACAGTGCTGACTACTGAGCCACCATGCTGCCCATTGCAAAGCAGATCATGTCTGAAAAATTTGATTCAGTACTTTGAAGTAGCATAGCCAACGATGAGGATAATACTATGGATATCGTATATTTTGATTTTCAGAAAGCATTGATGTTGCACTTCATGTCAGGTTGTTTCGCAATTTAGAAATGTTTGGGATTGATGGGTCCTTGGTAGCATGAATTACAAGTTATATAAAAGAAAGGAAGCAGAGGGTAGACATAGATGGGCATGTGGAGATGAGTTCAAAGTAGTGTTTCCCACAGATCTGTGTTGAGACCCTTGTATTGTCTGATTTATGTAAGTGGTTTGGAGATGGTGTTGTTGAGAGCAAAATCTCTAAATTTGCAGATAATACTAAGCTAGTGAGAATAGAAAAATTATGAGGATGTTGAGGGACTTCAGATGGACATTGACAAATTGGCCACATGGGCAGACATCTGGCAGATAATTTTAAAGCAGTGAAATGTGGTATAATGCATTTTAGTAGAAGAAACTGAAAGAGACAATACAGACTCAATGGTACAACTTTGAGAGAGCACAGAAGCAGAGAGATCTTAGGGTTGATATGCATGATTCTCTGAAGGTGGCCAGGCAAATTGAAACAGTTGTTAACAAGACTTAAGATTCTTGGATTCATAAAGAGGCATAGAGTATAAAAGCAACAAAATGGCACTGCATCTCTTCAAATCATTTGTCAAACCACATTGAGTATTGTGTTCAGTTCTGGGCACCTTAAGGAAGGACATTAAAGCCCTGTGGAGTGTGCAAGGGAGATTTATTGGAATGAGACCAGGAATGAAGTTTTTTTGATATAAGGAAAGATTAGAAAAGTTGGGCTTATTGTCCTTAGATGAGAGAAGATTAAGAGGTGATGGTATGGAGGTCTTCAAAATGATAAAGCATTTTGACAGGTTGAAGAAGGATATTCTGTTTCCGCTAGTAACTGCGTCATGGTCACAATTTCAAGATTATCTGAAAGAGACCTAGGAGTGAGAAGAGGAGAAATATCTTTACTCAGATCATTGTTAGGATTAAGAACGCACTGTCTGGGAGATTGGTGAAGCTGGGTTCCGTAGGAGGTTTCAAAAGAGTACTTGTATTTGAAAGTGATGAGTAATAATGACAGAGCTCGATATTGGGACAAGCTGTATAACTGTTTCTGGAGCCTGTACAGACAATGTGGGTCAAAAGCCTCCCTCTATAGTAAAATTTTATGATACTGTAATTCTATTTCATCTTCAAGCTTACACAGTGAGCAAATAAGAAGGGCCTTATTCATGAGATTGCAAATAATATTGATCTGGTAGTGCAAGGGAGGATAGGAATCACAAGGTGTATACTTGCTTGAGAATGCAGGAATTATGATATCTGAAGTCATATTCTGATTTTTCAACTAATACTTTGAGGAATGAGATCTCACTTGTTTGTTCCATTTCAAAATTGTACAGTGCAGGATAGAGTTTATTGAACAGTGTAAGAAATTCTTTGTCAGCATGATTGAAATTTCACAAACATGTAATTTACATAGTGCAAGTATAAAATGGGTTGGAGAGTGGTGGTCTTTCCATCAAAGATACTTTCTTTTGGTAACTAACTAGAATGTCTGAAAGAGCTAGGTTTAAAAATTATCCGATGGGAACACCATCAATTTGGGCTTACATGGTATCATTGAAACTGAACTCAACAGTACAAATTGCTGCATTCAAGAGTTTGATAAACACAGATTCAGATACAGGGTAGAATATCTAGACCACTATGATACAGTGACAGTGACAGTGACATAGTGCAGAGGTTAAGAGTTCCTTTGAGTGATATGCTGGAAATAAAGTTTCACAATGGCAAAAGAATAAACAGACGTGCTATATCTTTCATCATACAGCTCTTATATGGTCTTAAGAAATATAAAGGAATCCTTCACTGTATGTAGAAAATTTATTTATAGCTGGCTGCGATAATTCACATAACCATTTAGCTAATTTATGTTGTGCAGTGTCAGTCATAGGTTAGAAGGGGAGAGGTGCTTTTATGTGTCTTGTGTAGTCCATACATGGGTGGGCTTGGTGAACCATGAGGATGAATCCTACTGTATCCTTAAAACAGATTTTCAACTTTCCAACAATCACCTCTGCAGTTTGCTCTCCAGTCAGGCATGTGTAGTGGCAGGTATTTTACTTATGAATTTGGAACCATCATAGAGAACAGCATGTGTTTTTTTTTCATCTGAACAGTTGTTAATTCTTACTACTCCAGCCCCTTTATCAGGTATACATATATATCAGGGTTTGCAGTGAGATTGCATTGTCAGCCATTGACAGATTAAAAATCTGTCAGGTCAGTGTGTTCCATAGTGTGCATGTGGCAGGTCCTAGTTTATTACAGGATTAGACCATGCTAAAGTTAAACATGTGAGTGGCAACAGTCTCCTTGTTTACAGAGAGAATGTGTTCAGACATATGTATCACATGTTTAGCATTATCCTTAATTGTGCAATCAAACCATTTCTGTTTAAGTAAGCTTATAGTATGGATGTGTTTCAAAGAGATATTGTTTATTCTGCCTTGACTAAAGAGGCATAAGTGAATTATCTCAAAAAAATTAAGAAAGCCCACACACTTCAGACCAAGTGATAGTTCAGATTGATAGAACAGTTACTAATCTATTATGCCTAGCATAAAAGCCCATGTAATGGTGAGATTGTGTCTCAATTTAGCTTTTTCAGTACACTTGGAAATGAACATTGGATTCTGCAGGACCTTGACTCCAATAGACCTTTGGAGAAATTAAATAGATAATTTACTAGTTCTTACCTTCACTGTGTGTTGTTGATGCCCTTAATTAGGTCTTTGTTGTGCCTTTGTCACAGGTATAAAAATAAATGCATGGTAGTACAGATCTTTTGAGGCTAATTTGGCTTGCACTCAACCAGGAGGCAAGAATCAGACTTATAAAAGAGACATTGTTTTATACAGAATGAGAGGAGGGTGTTGATTAGTTGAATCATTATTGGCATGATGAAGTAGCAAGAGCAGTTAACTGTCATTCTTGATTCTCAGAAAGCCAGCTAGATTCTGATTGGTCAGGACATTGTTATGGGAAAACTATTTATGTATTTATTGCATGGTGGGTGTATGGGACAGCTAACTTCACACACTTTTGAAACACTGTTCCCTTCTAGGTTAATCTGAAATAGGCAGGATACTGCTTGAAGCCAAAAGTGGTGGATATGGGCACTTTAATGTGTTCTCATGATATCTAATGAGTGTTGACTTGTTCAGAATATCTGTTATCATGCAAGATCATTTTGATATGCCCCATTTCAGTGTGATGCCAGGTATGTAGATCCAATGATTGACAACTATATCAAGCCACACATCTCATTGATCATTCACTTCTGGTGACATTAGAACCAGGGGCAGAAGTATGCAATTCAGACACTCGAGCCTGTTCCACCAGATGATATGATCTTGGCTGAGCTCCCCTTGGCCTCAAATCCACTTTCATGCCCAATCTCCATAGCCAATTATTAATTAAAATGTCTATCTCCTCCTTAAATTTACTCAATGTTTCAGCATTCACAACACTGTTGAGTAATGAATTCCAAAGAATCAAAGCAGTACTTTTTTCTCATCTCTGTTTTAAATCCACCACCCCCTTATCCTAAGACCATGACCTCTTGTTCTAGATTGATCTACATGAGGAAGCATCCTTTCTATATCTTCATTGTCAACTCCCTTTACTATCTTATATACTTCAATTAGATCTTCTCTCACTTTTCTAAACTCGAGAGAGTATAGGAGCAAACTGCTCACTCTTTCTTCATAAGACAGCCCTATATAGAGTGATAGAGTCTTAGAGGTGTACAGCACATACAGACTCTTCAGTCCAACTTGTCCATATCGACCAGATGTTCTGAATTAATCTAGTCCTATTTGCCAGCAATTGATCCATATCCCTCTAAAGTTTTCATGTACCCGTCTAGATGCCTTTTAAGTGTTGTGATTATATCAGCCTCCGCCACTTCCTCTGGCAACTTATTTCATAAATGCACCACCATCTACATGAAAAAGTTGCCCTTTAGGTCCCTTTTAAATTGACCCCCTCTCAACTTAAATCTGTGTCCTCTAGTTTTGGACTCATCCACCCGGAGAAAAGACCGAGGCTAATCACCCTTTTATGCCCCTCGTGATTTTATAAACTACTATAAGGTCGCTTCTCAGCCTCTGACACTCCAGTTGAAAATAGCCCCAGTGTGTACAGCCTCTCCCTACAGCTCAAATCCTCCAACATGGCAAAGTCCTTGTAAATCTTTTCTGAATCTTTTCAAGTTTCACATCAGTTTTCCTTTAAGAACAAAGAACAAAGAAAATTACAGCACAGGAACAGGCCCTTCGGCCCTCCAAGCCTGCGCCGATTGAGATCCTCTGTCTAACCTGCCACCTATTTTCTAAGGGTCTGTGTCCATTTGCTCCCCACCCATCCATGTACCTGTCCAGATATATCTTAAAAGACGCTAACGTGTCTGCGTCTACCACCTCCACTGGCAATGCGTTCCAGACACCCACCACCCTCTGCGTTAAGAACTTTCCAAGCATATCTCCCTTAAACTTTCCTCTTCTCACTTTGAACTCATCACCCCTAGTAATTGAGTCCCCCACTCCAGGAAAAAGCTTCTTTGCTATCCACCCTGTCTATACCCCTCATGGTTTTGTAGACCTCAATCAGGTCCCCCCTCAATCTCCATCTTTCTAATGAAAATAATCCTAATCTACTCAACCTCTCTGCATAGCTAGCACCCTCCATATCAGACAACATCCTGGTGAAACTCCTCTGCACCCTCTCCAAAGCATCCACATCCTTTTGGTAATGTGGCAACCAGAACTGTACACAGTACTCTAAATGTGGCCGAACCAAAGTCTTATACAACTGGAACATGACCTACCAACTCTTGTACTCAATACCCCATCCGATGAAGAAAAGCATGCCGTATGCCTCCTTGACCACTCTATTGACCTGCGTTGCCACCTTCAGGGAACAATGGACCTGAACACCTAGATCTCTCTGTTCATCAATTTTCCCTAGGACTTTTCCATTTACTGTATAGTTTGCCCTTGAATTAGATCTTCCAAAATGCATCACCTCGAATTTGCCCAGATTGAACTCCATCTGCCATTTATCTGCTACTCCACCAACCTTTGTGCCATCTGCAAACTTGCTGATGAGACCACCTACACCTTCGTCCAAATCATTTACGTACATCACAAACAACCGTGGTCCCAGCACAGATCCCTGTGGAACACCACTGGTCACAGGTCTCCAATTTGAGAAACTCCCTTCTACTACTACTCTCTGAATCCTATTGCTTAGCCAGTTTTTTTATCCATCTAGCTAGCACACCCTGGACCCCATGTGACTTCACTTTCTTCATCAGCTTACCATGGGGAACCTTATCAAACGCCTTACTGAAGTCCATGTATATGACATCTACAGCCTTTCCCTCATTAATCAACGTTGTCACGTCCTCAAAGAATTCTATTAAGTTGGTAAGACATGACCTTTCCTGCACAAAACCATGTTGTCTATCACTGATAAGCCCATTTTCTTTCAAATGGGAATAGATCCTATCCCTCAGTGTCTTCTCCAGTAGCTTCCCAACTACTGACATCAGGCTCACCAGTCGATAATTACCTAGATTATCCTTGCTACCCTCCTTAAAAAAAGGGACAACATTGGCAATTCTCCAGTCCTCCAGGACCTCACCCATGTCTAAGGATGTTGCAAAGATATCTGTTAAGGCACTGGGTATTTCCTCACTTGCCCCCCCCGACCCCCACCACAATAACCTGGGATAGATCCCATCCGGACCTGGGGACTTCTCCACCTAATGTCTTTTAGGATACCCAACACTTCCTCCTTCCTTATGTCAACTTGACCTAGACTAAGCAAACATTTATCCCTAACCTCAACATCTGTCATGTCCCTCTCCTTAGTGAATACCGATGCAAAGTACTCGTTAAGAATGTGATCATTTTCTCTAACTCAGCGCATAACTTTTCTTCTTTGTCCTTAAGTGGGCCAATCCTTTCTCGAGTTACCCTTTTGCTCTTTGTGTATGAATAAAAGGCTTTGGGATTTTCCTTAACCATGTTTGCCAGCAATATCTCATGTCCTCTCTTAGCCCTCTTAATCCCTCATTTCAGATTCACTCTGCATTCCCCATGTTCTTCCAAAACTGCATCTGTCTTCAGTCGCCTAGACCTCATGTATGCTTCCTTTTTCCGCTTGGCTGGTCTCACAATTTCACCTGTCATCCATGGTTCCCTAATCTTGCCTTTTCTATTCCTCATTTTCACAGGAACATGTCTCTCCTGCATGCTAATCAACCTCTCTTTAAAAGCCTCCCTCATATCAAACATGGATTTACCTTCAAACAGTTTCTCCCAATGTACATTCCCCAGATCCTGCCAAATCTTGGTATAGTTGGCCTTCCCCCAGTTTGGAACTCTTCCTTTAGGACCACTCCTATCCTTGTCCATGAGTATTGCAAAAAGTACGGATTTGTGGTCGCTATTTCCGTAGTCCCTTACTGTAATTTCAAGCATCTGGCCGGGTTCATTCCCCAACACCAAGGCCAGTATGGCCCCTTCCCGAGTTGGACTACATACATACTGCTCTAGAAAACTCTCCTGGACACACCTTACAAATTCTGCTCCATCGTGACCCCTAACACTGAGTGAATCCCAGTCAATGTTGGGAAAATTAAAATCTCCCATCACCACCACCCTGTTTCTCCTACACCTTTCCATTATCTGTTTACATATTTGTACCTCTATCTCACACTTGCTCTTGGGAGGCCTGTAGTACAGCCCCAACATTGTTACTGCAACCTTCCTATTTCTGAGTTCTAACCATATTGCCTCACTGCTTGAGTCCTCCATGGGGCCCTTTAGTAGGGAGAATTGAATGCAGTATCCAAAAGTATCCATGTCCCATGCAGTCTCAACATGACCTCCTACCTCCTGTATTCAATACGCTGACAATTAAAAGAATGCATACCAAATTCCTTCTTCACTATCCTATCTACCTATGACTACACTTTCAAAGAATGATGAACCTGCACTCCAAGGTCTCTTCGTTCAGCAACACTCCCCAGGAATCCATCATTAAATGTATAAGTCTGACCTTAATTTACCTTTTCAAAATGCAGCACCTCATGTCTATCTAAATAAAACCCTATCTGCCAGTCCTTGGCCCATCAGCTTCTGGAATCAATTGAGTGAACCTCCTCTGAACTGCCTCCTAAACAATTACATCCCTCCTCAAGTAATAGGACCAAACTTTGATGCAATACACCAGGCACAGTCTCACTAATGCTTTGTGCATTTGCAGCAACACGTATCATTTTGATATTCTATTCCTGGATCAGTACCTGGTGCTATGATGTTGTGGCCATAACAGAGACATGGGTTTCTCATGGGCAGGAATGGTTGCTGGATGTTCCAGGGTTTAGAACATTTAAAAAGAATAGGGAGGGGGGAAAAAGAGGAGGGGGTGTAGCACTACTAATCAGAGAGGGTATCACAGCTACAGAAGCTTCCATTGTCGAGGAAGATCTGCCTACTGAGTCAGTATGGGTGGAAATTAGGAACAGCAAGGGAGTAGTCACCTCGTTAGGGGTTTACTACAGGCCCCCCAATAGCAGCAGGGAGATTGTAGAAAGCATAGGTCGACAGATTTTGGAAAAGTGTGCACGCAGTAGGGTTGTTGTAATGGGTGACTTTAACTTTCCTAATATTGATTGGAACCTCCTTCGAGCAGAAGATTTGAATGGAGCTGTTTTTGTAAGGTGTGTTCAGGAGGGTTTCCTAACGCAGTACGTTGACAGGCCGACGCGGGGAGAGGCCATTCTAGACTTGGTGCTCGGAAACGAGCCGGGGCAGGTATCAGATCTTGTGGTGGGAGAGCATTTTGGTGATAGTGACCATAACACTCTCTCATTCTACATAGCTATGGAGAAGGAGAGGATTAGGCAGAATGGGAGGATATTTAATTGGGGAAGAGGAAACTATGATGCGATTAGACACGAGTTAGGAAGCATGGACTGGGAGCAGTTGTTCCATGGTAAGGGAACTATAGACATGTGGAGATGGTTTAAGGAACAGTTGTTGGGAGTGATGAGTAAATATGTCCCTCTGAGACAGGCAAGAAGGGGTAAGATAAAGGAACCTTGGATGACGAGAGCGGTGGAGCTTCTAGTGAAAAGGAAGAAGGTAGCTTACATAAGGTGGAGGAAGCTAGGGTCAAGTTCAGCTAGAGAGGATTACATGCAGGCAAGGAAGGAGCTCAAAAAAGGTCTGAGGAGAGCCAGGAGGGGGCACGAGAAAGGCTTGGCAGAAGGAATCCGGGAAAACACAAAGGCATTTTACACTTATGTGAGGAATAAGAGAATGGTCAAAGAAAGAGTAGGGCCGATCAGGGATAGCATAGGGAACTTGTGTGTGGAGCCTGAGGAGGTAGGGGAAGCCCTAAATGAGTTTTTTGCTTCTGTCTTTACGAAAGAAACGAACTGTGTAGTGAATGAAACCTTTGAAGAGCAGGTGTGCATGCTGGAATGGATAGAGATAGAGGAAGCTGATGTGCTGAAAATTTTGTCAAACATTAAGATTGACAAGTCGCCAGGCCCGGATCAGATTTGTCCTCGGCTGCTTTGGGAAGCGAGAAATGCAATTGCTTCGCCACTTGCGAAGATCTTTGCATCCTCGCTCTCCACTGGAGTCGTACCTGAGGACTGGAGAGAGGCAAATGTAATTCCTCTCTTCAAGAAAGGAAATAGGGAAATCCCCGGCAATTATAGACCGGTAAGTCTCACGTCTGTCGTCTGCAAGGTGTTAGAAAGGATTCTGAGGGATAAGATTTATGACCATCTGGAAGAGCATGGCTTGATCAAATACAGTCAACACGGCTTTGTGAGGGGTAGGTCATGCCTTACAAACCTTATCGAGTTTTTTGAGGATGTGACTAGAAAGGTTGATGAGGGTCGAGCTGTGGATGTGGTGTATATGGACTTCAGTAAGGCATTTGATAAGGTTCCCCATGGAAGGCTCATTCAGAAGGTCAGGAGGAATGGGATACAGGGGAACTTAGCTGCTTGGATACAGAATTGGCTGGCCAACAGAAGACAGCGAGTGGTAGTAGAAGGAAAATATTCTGCCTGGAAGTCAATGGTGAGTGGGGTTCCACAGGGCTCTGTCCTTGGGCCTCTACTGTTTGTAATTTTTATTAATGACTTGGACGAGGGAATTGAAGGATGGGTCAGCAAGTTTGCAGACGACACAAAGGTCGGAGGTGTCGTTGACAGTGTAGAGGGCTGTTGTAGGCTGCAGCGGGACATTGACAGGATGCAGAGATGGGCTGAGAGGTGGCAGATGGAGTTCAACCTGGATAAATGCGAGGTGATGCATTTTGGAAGGTCGAATTTGAAAGCTGAGTACAGGATTAAGGATAGGATTCTTGGCAGCGTGGAGGAACAGAGGGATCTTGGTGTGCAGATACATAGATCCCTTAAAATGGCCACCCAAGTGGACAGGGTTGTTAAGAAAGCATATGGTGTTTGGCTTTCATTAACAGGGGGATTGAGTTTAAGAGTCGTGACATCTTGTTGCAGCTCTATAAAACTTTGGTTAGACCGCACTTGGAATACTGCGTCCAGTTCTGGGCGCCCTATTATAGGAAAGATGTGGATGCTTTGGAGAGGGTTCAGAGGAGGTTTACCAGGATGCTGCCTGGACTGGAGGGCTTATCTTATGAAGAGAGGTTGACTGAGCTCGGTCTCTTTTCATTGGAGAAAAGGAGGAGGAGAGGGGACCTAATTGAGGTATACAAGATAATGAGAGGCATAGATAGAGTCGATAGCCAGAGACTATTTCCCAGGGCAGAAATGGCTAGCACGAGGGGTCATAGTTTTAAGCTGGTTGGTGGAAAGTATAGAGGGGATGTCAGAGGCAGGTTCTTTACGCAGAGAGTTGTGAGAGCATGGAATGCGTTGCCAGCAGCAGTTGTGGAAGCAAGGTCATTGGGGTCATTTAAGAGACTGCTGGACATGCATATGGTCACAGAAATTTGAGGGTGCATCCATGAGGATCAATGGTCGGCACAACATTGTGGGCTGAAGGGCCTGTTCTGTGCTGTACTGTTCTATGTTCTATGTTCTATGTTCTATTCCCTCAGCAATAAATGCTAAAATTTCACTTGCCTTCCTTATTACTCACTGAACCTGCACATTGCCTGATGTCAAGCGGAGTGTGCTTGCAAGGCTTAGAAAAATACATGCACCATTTGATATGATTCTGCTGTTGCAAATCCTTTATCAAGTAAACCAGATTGTGCGAAGACTTAGATAACAAATTGTGGAGCTGGATGAACACAGCACGCAAAGCAGCATCTCAGGAGCACAAAAGCTGATGTTTCTGGCCTAGACCCTTTATCAGAGAGGGGGATGGGGAGAGGGAACTGGAATAAATAGAGATAGAGGGGGAGGCGGACCGAAGCTGGAGAGAAAAGAAGATAGGTGGAGAGGAGAGTATAGGTGAGGACGTAGGGAGAGTATAGGTCAGTCCAGGGAAGATGGACAGGTCAAGGAGGCGGGATGAGGTGGTAGGTAGGAAATGGAGGTGCGGCTTGAGGTGGGAGGAAGGGATGGGTGAGAGGAAGAACAGGTTAGGGAAGCGCAGACAGGCTGGGCTGGTTTTGGGATGCACTGGGGGGAGGGTACGAGCTGGGCTGGTTTTGTGATGCAGTGGGGGGAGGGGAAGAACTGGGCTGGTTTTGGGATGCAGTGGGGGAAGGGGAGATTTTGAAGCTTGTGAAGTCCTCTTTGTAGGTTACGTGGAACAGTCCCTCTTCCGCACCTACAGAGGCCACAAACCCCACCTCTTCCTCCGTTACAATGATGACTGTATCGGCGCTGCCTCTTGCTCCCCAGAGGAGCTCAAACAGCTCATCCACTTCACCAACACCTTCCACCCCAACCTCAAGTTCACCTGGGCCATCTCCAGCACATCCCTCACCTTCCTGGACCTCTCAGTCTCCATCTCAGGCAACCAGCTTGTAACTGATGTCCATTTCATGCCCACCGACTCCCACAGCTACCTAGAATACACCTCCTCCCACCCACCCTCCTGCAAAAATTCCATCCCCTATTCCCAATTCCTCCGCCTCCGCCGCATCTGCTCCCACGATAAGACATTCCACTCCCGCACATCCCAGATGTCCAAGTTCTTCCAGGACCGCAACATTCCCCCCACAGTGATCGAGAACGCCCTCGACCGCGTCTCCCGTATTTCCCGCAACATGTCCCTCACACCCCGCCCCCACCACAACCGCCCAAAGAGGATCCCCCTCGTTCTCACACACCACCCCACCAACCTCCGGATACAACGCATCATCCTCCGACACTTCCGCCATCTACAATCCGACCCCACCACCCAAGACATTTTTCCATCCCCACCCCTGTCTGCTTTCCGGAGAGACCACTCTCTCCGTGACTCCCTTGTTCGCTCCACACTGCCCTCCAACCCCACCACACCCGGCACCTTCCCCTGCAACCGCAGGAAATGCTACACTTGCCCCCACATCTCCTCCCTCACCCCTATCCCAGGCCCCAAGATGACATTCCACATTAAGCAGAGGTTCACCTGCACATCTGCCAATGTGGTATACTGCATACACTGTACCCGGTGTGGCTTCCTCTACATTGGGGAAACCAAGCGGAGGCTTGGAGACCGCTTTGCAGAACACCTCCGCTCAGTTCGCAACAAACTACTGCACCTCCCAGTCACAAACCATTTCCACTCCCCCTCCCATTCTTTAGATGACATGTCCATCATGGGCCTCCTGCACTGCCACAATGATGCCACCCGAAGGTTGCAGGAACAGCAACTCATATTCCGCCTGGGAACCCTGCAGCCATATGGTATCAATGTGGACTTCACCAGTTTCAAAATCTCCCCTTCCCCAACTGCATCCCTAAACCAGCCCAGTTCGTCCCCTCCCCCCACTGCACCACACAACCAGCCCAGCTCTTCCCCTCCACCCACTGCATCCCAAAACCACTCCAACCTGTCTCTGCCTCCCTAACCTGTTCTTCCTCTCACCCATCCCTTCCTCCTCCCCCAAGCCGCACCCCCATCTACCTACTAACCTCATCCCACCTCCTTGACCTGTCCGTCTTCCCTGGACTGACCTATCCCCTCCCTACCTATACTGTCTCCACCTATCTTCTTTTCTCTCCATCTTCGGTCCGCCTCCCCCTCTCTCCCTATTTATTCCAGAACCCTCACCCCATCCCCCTCTCTGATGAAGGGTCTAGGCCCGAAACGTCAGCTTTTGTGCTCCTGAGATGCTGCTTGGCCTGCTGTGTTCATCCAGCCTCACATTTTGTTGTCCCTAATTAGACTATGCTTTACCAAGTGCGTATAAATCCTATTCCTAAGAAGTCTCTGCAGTAACTTCTGAAACATCGATGTGAGACTCACTGATCTATATTTTTCTGAATTATCCTTGTTTCCCTACTTGAACAAAGGAATAACATTAGCTAATCACCAGTCTTCTGGGACTCCTCCAGTGGCTAGTGAGGATAAAAAGGTTTTGGTCAAAGACTCAGTAATCTCCTCTCTTGCTTCTCGCAATTACCTGGGACAGGTCTGATCAGGCCCTGAGGACTTATCCACTTTAATGCTCTTCACGAAAAGCAAAACCATTTCTTTCTTAATCTCAAAAAGCCCTAGCATATCAGCATGCTCCACACTAATCTCACTATCTTCCATATTTTTCTCACACAAAGCACTCATTTAGTATTTATAATTTCCTGGATCATCCCTGCTGCCCTTCTAAAACAAAGAAATGACAATGAACTATTCTCCAGTCTTCTGAAACCTCACCTGTAGCTAAATTGGATATGAATATCTCTGATGAGACTGCAGTAATCTCCTCCCTTGACTCCCTTGGCACCCTCAGAATCTATCCAAAAATTCTTTCTGACAATGGTACATGACCTAACTTAATGAGTTTAAAGACACCCAACAGTTCCTCCTCTTTAATATCAACAAGCCTAGAATATAAAGATACCCCTCCTTTCTTCTTTGTGAATACTGATGCATAGTACTCATTGTGGACCTCACCCAGTTTCTCTGCCGTTATGCATAAATCCTTCCTTTGTCCTTTAGCAGACTTATCCTTTCCCTAGCTATCCTCTTGTGCCTTATATTTTTATCTAATGTCTTGGGATATTTTTATTCCTACTTGCCAAGGACATTAAATACCACTTTTAGTCTTCCTAATTCCTTGTTTAATTCTTTCCTGCTTCATTCATACTTCTTAAGGGTTTTGTCTAATTTCAATTTCCTACACTTTCTTTTCCTTTTTGCCAAAACTTTCAATATCTTTTGTTATCCAGAGTTTTTGAATCTTGCCATCCTTATCTTCCATCTTTACTGGAGTCTGGAATATTGAACTCTGATGAACTGGGCTTTAAAAGCCTCTCACATGTCAGTTGTGGATTTATCCTCAAGCAATTGCCCCTGATCTAACTTCTCCAATTTCTGCCTAATACTGTTGTAATTATCCTTCAATTTCACCTGAGACCAGTCTTCTCCTTATCCATATCTATTTTGCAACTTAGGGAATTGTTATCACTATTCCCAAAACTCCGGCCCACTGACACTTCAATTACCCGGCCACGCTCGGTCCCCAGTACAAGATCTTGTATGCCCCTTTCCTGGTTGGACTATCTATATATTGCTTCAAGAAACCCTCCTGGATGCACTTAACACATTTTGCCCCATCTAAGCCTCTGGCAGTAAAGGAGTCCAAGTCAATATTGGGTAAGTTAAAATCATGAGCTACACTGTTATTTTTATATCATTCTGTGATCTTACATCTGTTTCTCAATCTCCTGTTGATTATTGGGAGACCTAAAAAATAACTCCAATACCATGATTGCACCTTCTTTTTCCTGAGTTCTACCCATATGCCTTTGCTGAACAAGCCTCCAAATGATCTCTCGTAGTGCACCTGTGACATTGTCTTTGATCTGTAATAGAACTGCCCTGCACCTTTGACATCTGTCTCTATAATGTTTGAAATGTCCAAACCCTGGAATGTTGAGCTGCCAGTCCTGTTCTTCTCTCAACCAAATGTCTATAATGACTACAACAGCATAGTTCTACATACTAATTCAGGCTCTAAGCTCATCTGTCTTACTTGTTACTCACGTTACATTGAACTAAATACATCTCAGACTGCTAGTCCCACCAGGTTCATTAACCTGATCCTACCCACTCTTCCCGTTAAACTTACTTCACTTAATCTCTACCGTCTCAATCACTCCACATGCTGACCGACTGTTTTGGTTCCCACTCCTTGGTTACACTAGTTTAAACCCGCCTGAGAGGCACTAGCAAACGTTCCCACAAGGATATGGATGCCTGTAGGGGTGACCCGTACCTGCCCATGTAAGGTGACTCATACCTGACAACACTAAACAGTCCATGCCTGCTTACAAGATGGCTCACAAAAGTTAAGCAAAACTGAGCAGCCTGCTCACACAGAGGAACAGAATGATACCTTTGAACAAAACTGCTGGAAGATCAGTTAAATAACGCTGTACGGTCCCATTCGAAACAGCTCTGATAGAAGTATGCCTTAGGACAGATAAATGACCAATTCTAGCCTTATTAATTAAAGGATGATTGTCCCAGTAAATGAATAACATCAAGTGCCAGATTAACTACCTAGGCAGGGACAAAAACAACAGCTAAAGTTACTTTTGTTGTAAATAGTTGGTTCTTTGAAACTACCTTAATATTAAACAGAGTCAAGTTCAGAATTCCTTCATCATTGAAGTAGTTTACAACATATAACCTAGGTACAATACAGACATGAGGGGAAAAGTATTTAAACCTAGATGTGAAAGTTAATAAGCCTTAGGAAACACCTCATGTTATGCCCTGAGCAAGGTAGATGGTTCACAATTCATTAATTACAAAGTGCTAACAGTAGAAGTCACTTTACAACTTTACATTTTATAACTAACTTTATAATAGAAATTAACCTTACACCAATTAGTTATAACTAATTGACTTTTATATTTTTACATATATGATTAAGATAACAGGGAATATTAGAGGAATGGCTGAATTTGATAAAATAAAGTGCATGTAGTACAATGAATAATAGAATTCACACTGACCTTGGAGATAGGAAGTCTGAGACAGATTGGAAGGAGTGTAGCCAGTAAACTTTTGGAATGTGAATGGACAGGATGCATAGAAACATCCCAAAACTGGAGATTACAAATGCCATAAGACCATGGGAACCTAGGGCTGCCCATAGGAATGCCTGAACATGGCTTGCATATGTCACAAAATATGATACAAGATTTCACTGTTTTTCTAAACTTGGTGACATCAACAATAATTTTTCCAGAGTCACGTATTTCATGAATTTGCTGACCTGCTACAATTTCTTCAAATTTGCGTTCTTCTTCTCATGGAATATCGATGGTACATTCTTTGGTTTTGTCCAGAAGTGTTTTTTTATGGATATAATGGGTCAGGGGTGTAAGCCAATACTCATACACAAAAGAAAATTCACTCAGATGCACTAATATACAAAGACAAAGTCAAACTCATACACGCATAATATACACCCACAAGATCTCTATTCACCAATGCAATAATTTATTTGTATTGTTTCACTCATTTTGAATCATGTAACTGTTCTTTTCTTTCTGTCATATTAATGAATATAAATAGGAGTCCTTTGTGTGAAGTTCTTCCCATAAATAGAATTGAAAAATTTAACCTTACAGCAATTAGTTATAACTAATTTTCTTTTATATTTTTACATATATGATTAGGATAATAGGAAATATTAGAGGAATGGCTGAATTTGATAAAATAAAGTGTGTGTAGTACAATGAATAATAGAATTCACACTGTCCCATAATAGGAAATTTTCAAAGGAAAAATTAGCACACTGATGGAAGAGCTGTACTGCGCATTTGAGAACAGGAAGGAGAAATTTGGTCAAGGCATGGATTTACTAAAATCAATGGAAATATCAAGGACTGCAGAAGCTGGAGTCAGAGGCAATACAATGTTAAGCTTGAGGAATACAGCAAATTAGGCAGGATCAGAGGAGCAGGAGAGTTGACGTTTTGGGTATGGATCCTTCATCAGGTCTGGGGAGAGGGAAGAGAGCTAGGGAATAAGTAGAGGGAGGAGAGATGGAGCTGGGGGAAGGTAGTTGGGAGAGTGATAAATGGATGCAAGCAGAGGTAGTGGGGATTGGTCAGTGGGAAGGGTGGGGCAGACGTGTGGGGAAGAAGATGGACAGATCTTATCAGGTCAAGGAGGCAGGGATAAGAGGGAAGGTTGGACGTGGGATGAGATTAGGTTTGGGGCCATCTTGAAACTGGTGAATTCTATGTTCAGGCCATCAGGCTGTAGACTCACAAGGCAGAATATGAGGTATTGTTCTGCCAGTTTGCATGTGGTGTCATTGTGGGACTGGAGGACACCAGGATGGACATGTCACCAACAGAGTGGGAGGGAGAGTTAAAATGGTTAGCAAGTGGAAGGTGGTATTGATGAAAGACTGCAGATGCTCCACAAATTGGTCTCCAGGTCTATGCTTGGTCTCACTGATGTAGAGGAGGCCACGTCGGGAGCAACAGATACAGTATACCAGTTTGGAGGATGTACAAGTGAACCCCTGTTGGATATGGAAAGTGTGCCTTGGGCCTCGGATAGAGGTGAGAGGGAGGTATAGGAGCAGGTGTAGCACCTTCTGTGGTTGTGGGAAATGTGCCGGGTATGGTAGGGTTGGTGGGGATTGTGCAGCAGACAAAGGAATCGTGAAGTGAGCAGTCCCTTCGAAAGGCAGATGGGGTGGGGAGGGAAATAGTTCTTTGGTGGTACGGTTGGATTGTAGGTGGCAGAAGTGGCAGAGGATGATGTGCTGGATGTGAAGGTTGGTTGGGTGGTACGTGAGGACTAAGGGATCTCTACCTCTATTTTGTTGAGTCAAGGGGGCTATGAGGGGAGAAGTGTGGGAAATGCAAGAGATGTGTTTGAGGGCATGTTCAATCAATGGACGGGTGATGTTGCAGTCCTTGAAGTAGGAGGACATTTAGAATGTCCGGGAGTGGAACGCTCCATTTTGGGAACTGATGCAACAGAGGTGGAGGAATTGAGAGTAAGTGTTTGAATTCTTGCAGAGGGTGGGAGAGAGGCGGTATTGTCAAGGTAGCCATGGAAGTCAGAGATAATGGGAACTGCAGATGCTGGAGATTCCAAGATAACAAAATGTGAGGCTGGATGAACACAGCAGGCCAAGCAGCATCTCAGGAGCACAAAAGCTGACGTTTCGGGCCTAGACCCTTCATCAGAGAGCCATGGAAGTCGCTGGGTTTGAAATAGATGTCGGTGCTGAGATGGTTACTGGAGATGGAGACAGAGAGGTCCAGGAAGGGGATTGTGATATGACAGGTGGTCCAGGTGAATTTGAGGTTAGGGTGAAACGTGTTAGTAAAGTTGAAGCTCCTCACCTGGACCATCTCTAACACCATACTCCCCTTCCTGGACCTCTCTGTCTTCATATCCAGAAACAATCTCAGCATCGAAATCTATTTCAAAACCACCGACTCCCATAACTACATTGACTACACCTCCTCTCACCCACATTCCTGCAAGAATTTGATCCCTTACTCCCAATTCCTCTACCTCTACCTCATCAGCTCCCAAGATGGAGCGTTCCACTCCTGGGCATCCCAGATGTCCTCCTACTTCAAGGATTGCAGCAACCCACCTCAGTTGATGGAAAATGCCTTCAACCACATCTCTAGAGACCGATTTGCAGAGCACCTGCATTTTATATGCTATAATCAACAACACCTTCCAGCTGCTAACCATTTAAACTCCCCCTTCTACTCCCTTCATGACATATCCATCCTGGCATCCTCCAATGCCACAATGACACCACACACAAACTGGCAGAACAACACCTCATGTTCCATCTCGCAAGCCTACAGCCTGATGACCTGTAGAATTCACCAATTTCAAAATCTCCCCATGCCCAATCTCATCCCATGTCCAACCTTACCTCTCATCCTTACCTCCTTGAACTGACATTACCTGTCCATCTCCTTTCCCATGTATCCATTCCACTCTTACCACTGAACAATCCTCACTACCCCTACCTGCATCCACCTATCACCATCCCACCTACTTTCCCTCAGATTCACCCCTCCTCCTTCTATTTATTCCCCAATTCACTTCTGTCTCCCCAGACCTGATGAAGGGTCCAGGCCCAAAACGTCGACTGTCCTTCTCTGATGCTGCCTAACTTGCTGTGTTCCTCCAGCTCCACACTTCATTGCCTTTTCCTCAAGTCTATAAATTGATTTTTTAAACTGTGCAGGATTGTGAGAGGAAAATGGCCGCCTTGTGCGCTTGATACATCACTCCAGCATTGGCGATCAATAAGCATGGTAACAATAACACGTCAGATAACGTATGCTCGCGTTTTTTCAAGCATAGCCTTGAAATTGGTGCTGAGACAGTACACATTGAAACAGGATACTACTGTAATTTTGGAAAAGAATTAAACATTATAAAACAGGTATACCTTATTATTGGACACAGCCGTAGCAAGAAAGAAGTATTAAAAAAGCCTTTGGAAACAACTTATTGCTACAGTGGAAAGAGCAGTTTGGTTAGAAGGCATACTTAGAGACTTATTGATGGATTGTCCACCTAAATCAGACTCTAGGTCCTGGGACTTCCGAGCAAACAATATATTTGTATTACATAATATTGCTTACTATTTTAATGCAGATGTACTATATTTACTGGTAAAATATCTAAGTTATATGTGAGAATGATATCTATATCAGAAGGATTAGACAAATAAGACGTCTAAGAAAAGACAATAACCAGTTCCATAAGTCTATCAACCATAAGACCATAGAGCATGGGAGCAGAGGTAGGACTTACAGCCCGTTGAGTCTTGCAATGAGATCATGGCTGATCTAATAACTCTCAATTCTACTTTCCTGCCTTTTCTGCATAGCCATTGATTCCCTGACTGATTAAGAATCTATTTGTCTCAGTCTTGAATATACTCCTTGTTGTCTGTTGTAAAGAATTCCATGTATTCACTACCCTCTGAAAGAAGAAATTCCTCCTTATCTTTGTCCTCATTGGGCAACTCTCCATTCTGAGATTATGCCCTCTGATCTTAGACTCTCCCACAAGGGAAAAAACCTTTCCAAATCAATCCTGTCAAGCCCTATAAAAATCCTGCTGTGGATTAGCTGTGGGAAATGCAGAGTTACGCGGGAAGGCGTGGTTCTGGGTGGGATGCTCTTTGAAGAATTAGTATGGACTTGATGGGCTGAATTGCCCACTTCCACATGGTGAGGATTCTTTGATTCTAAGAAACAGTTCAACGTACTGAATACTGCAAAGGCTGTGGGCACTGATTTGTACTGGAGACTTGTGTTCCAGAATGTATTATTCCCATAGCTCAGCTGTTCCAGTACAGTTATATCAACCAACAATGTGGAAAATTTGCCCTTTACACAAAAAACAAGTCAAACATAAGACTGCCAATTACTGCACCATAAATCTATACTCGATCATTTGTAAAGTGATGGAAGGTGTCATCAACGGTGCAATCAAGTAGCACCTGCTCACCGAAGTCCAGTTTGGGCTCTGCCAGGGCCACTCAACTCCTGACCTCATCACTGTCTTGGTTCAAACATGGACAAAACAATTGGATTGATGAGGTGAGAGTGACTGCCCTTGACAACAAGGGTATACATCAAGGAGCCCTAGTAATACTGGAATCGATGGATATCAGTCAGCAAATTCTCCAATACTTGCAGTCATACCTGACACATACAAAGATGGTTGTGGATGCTGTGGGTCAGTCATTTCAGCTCGAGGACATCTCTGCAGGAGTTCATCGGGGTCATGTGCTTCCATCATAACGTCAGCAGTGGGGATGTTCGCTGATGAATGCACAACGCCCAGCACTCTTTGCAACTCTTCAGATACTGAAGCAGTCCATGTTTGAATGCAACATGATCTGGATGATATCCAAGCTTGAGCTGATAAGTGGCAAGTAACTTTTGTGTCACACAATTGCTAGGCAATGACCAGCTCCATAAGAGACAATCTAGTCACCCCATTCAAAGACAATCTAATCACTGATTCTTGCCATTCAATAGTGTTACCATCCCTACCACCAATATCAGAGGGGTTACAATTGACAATAACCTAAACTGGGTTCTCCACATTAACACAGTGGTTACTAGCGCAGGTCAAAGACTAGGAATATTGTGACAAGTAAGTAACCTCCTGATGCATAAAAGTCTGTCCACCATGTACAAAGAACGAGTCAGAAGTATGATGGAATATTCCCCATACGTATGGATAGTTGCAGCTCCAACAACACTCGAGAAGCTTGATATTAGCCAAGACAAAACAGCCCACTTAAATGGAATTAATCCATAAGTATCTACACCATCCATTCTTGATGGTATTGGTGTTCCCAGACACTTGCTGCCCTTGCACTTCTAGACAAGGGTGATTGTGGGTTTGGGAGCTGTCAAAGGATCTTTGGTGAATTTCTGCAGTGCGTGTTGCATATAATGCATACTGTTACTCCTGAACATCTGTGGTGGAAGAAGAGGATACCTGTAGATATAGTGCCGATCAAACAGGCTGCTTTGTCCTGGATGATGTCAAGCTTCTACAATGTTATTGGGGCTGCATTCAGCATGTAGGGAGTATTCCATCAACTTCTGACTTGTGCTTTGTAGGTGGTGGATAGGCTTTGAGGAGTCAGGAGGTATTATTTCCTGCACTTGTTCCTAGCTTTTGACATGCTCTTGTAGTCACTATGGTTATGTGTTGAGAGATTTCATAGGAGCTGCAGATGCTGGAGAATCCAATATAACAAGGTGTAGAGTTGGATGAACACAACAGGCCAAGCAGCATCTTAGGAGCAGGAAAGCTGACGTTTCAGTCTTAGACTCTTCATGAGAAATTTCTGATGAAGGACCTAGGCCTGAAACGTCAGCTTTCCTGCTCCTAAGATGCTGCTTGGGCTGCTGTGTTCATCCAGCTCTACACTTTGTTATCTCATGGTTATGTGTTGAGTCCGGTTGAGTTTCTGGTCAATGATAATTTCCAAGATGTTGACAGTGGGGGATTCAGTAATGGTAATACCATGAATGTCAAGGGGTAGTGGTGAGTTTGTCCTCTTGTTGGTGATTGTCATAGCCTGGCAGTTGTGTAGCACTCATGTTATTTGCCACTGCCTGGATATTGTCCAGATCATGTTGCATTTGGACATAGTTCAAATCTTGTGTATCTGAGGAGTCACGAATGGTGTTGAATATTGTGCAGTCATCATGAACATCTCAACCTCTGACCTTATAATGGAGGGATGGTCATTGGTGAAGCAGCCGAAGCTGATTGGGCCTGGGACACTACTCTGAGGAACTCCTGCAGAGATGTCCTGGAGCTGAGGTGACTGACATCCAACAACCACGACCATCATCCAATATTCCAGGTATGACTCTAATCAACAAAAAGACTTCCCCCGTATTCTCATTGATTCCAGTTTTGCCAGGGCTCCTTTGTGCCACATTTAGCCAAATGCAACCTTGCTGTTACTCTCACCTAATCTCTGAAATTCAGCTCTTTTGTCCTTGTTTGAACCAAGGCTTTAATGAGGTCAAGGGCTGAGTGGTCCTGACAAAAACCAAACTGGGCGTCACTGAGAAGGTTATTTTTGAGAAAGTGCTGCTTGGTAGCACGGTTGATGACAATTTCCATCACTTTACTGATGATTGAGATTAGACTAATTGGGTGGTAATTGGTCAGATTAGGTTTATGTACAGGACATATTTGGCTAATTTTCCACATTGTCGAATAGATGCCAGTGTTGTAACTGTACCAAAACAGCTTGGCTAGGGGAACAGCAAAGTCTGGAGTACAAGTCTTCAGCACTATTATCAGAATGTTATAAGAACACATAGCATTAGCGGTGTCTCCAACCATTTTGTGATATCACATGGAGTGAATTGAATTGGCTGAAAACTGATATCTATAATGCTGATGACCATTACAGGAGGCTGAGATGGATCATCCACTCAACACTTCTGGGTGAAGATTGCTGTGAATGCTTCAGCCTTTTCTTTTGCACTATTGTGCCGGGCTCTTCCATAATTGAGGATGGGAATGTTTGTGGAGCCTCATCCAGTGAGTTGTTTAATTATCCGCTACCATTCACTGCAGAGCTTAGATCTGATCCGTTGGTTGTTGGATTGCTTAGCTTTGTCTATCATTTGCTGCTTATCCTATATGGCATGTAAGTAGTCCTGTTTGGTGGTTTCACCAGGGTGACAACTTCAGCTATGCATGTTTCTGTTCCTGGCATGCCCTCCTGTACTGTCTATTGAACCAGGGCTGATCCCCTGGCGTGATGGTTACGGTTGAGTGGGGACTACGCTGAGCCATGGGTTTACAGATTGTGCTGGAACAAAATTGTGCTGTTGATGGCTCACAACGCATTGTGGATGTCCAGTCTGACTTGTTAGGTCTGTCTGAAGTCTGTTACATTTAGCACAGTGATAATGCCACGCAACACGACAGAGGTTACTCTCAAAGTACAGAGACTTCGTCTCGAGAAGGTCTGTGCAAAGGTCACTCTTATCAATACTGCGAATGACAGATGCATCTACAGCTGGCAAATTGGTAAGGATAATGTCAAGTATGTTTTGCCCTCTTCTTGGTTCCCTTGTCACCTGCTACAGACCCAGATTAACAGCTATGTCCTTTAGGGCCCGACCAACTCGATTAGCAGAACTGCTGCCGAGGTATTCTTGGTGTTGGACATTGAAATCTCCCACCCAGAATGCATTTTGAGTCCTTGCCATCCTCAGTGTTTCCTCAAAGTGTGTTCAACATAGAGGAGTACTGAATTATCAACTGAGGGAGGACGGTTCATGGTAATCAGCAGGAGGTTTTCTTGCCCATGTTTAACCTGATGTCATTAGACTTCATGGTTCCAGAGTCAATGCTGAGGGCAACTCCATCTCAACTGTATACCACTGTGCTGCCACCTATACTGGGTGCATCCTGTCAGTTGGACAGGACATGTCCAGATATAGTGATGGTCATGCCTCGAACATTGTCTGCAAGTTATGATTTCATGAGTATGGCTGTGTCAGGCTGTTACTTAACTAGTCTGTTACACAGGTCATAAAATGTGAGGCTGGATGAACACAGCAGGCCAAGCAGCATCTCAGGAGCACAAAAGCTGACGTTTCGGGCCTAGACCCTTCTAGGCCCGAAACGTCAGCTTTTGTGCTCCTGAGATGCTGCTTGGCCTGCTGTGTTCATCCAGCCTCACATTTTATTATCTTGGAATCTCCAGCATCTGCAGTTCCCATTATCTCTGTTACACAGGTCTCTCTAATTTTGGTTCCTGCCCCCAGATGTTAGTAAGAAGGGCTTTGCAGGGTGGACAGGGCTGTTTCTGCCATTATCTTTTCTAGTGCCTCAGTTGATGCCAGGTGATCCATCCAGTTTCATTTCATTGATACTTTTGATTAGATTAGATTAGATTATCTACAGTGTGGAAACAAGTCCACACTGCCCCTTGAAGCATCTCACCCAAACCCATCCCCATTCCCCTATAACCCACATAGCCCTGAACATTATGGGCAATTTAGCATGGCCAATCCACCTAGTCTGCACATCTTTGGACTGTGGGAGGAAACCAGAGCACCCAGAGGAAACCCAAGCAGACATGGGGAGAATGTGCAAACTCCGCACAGACAGTTACCCGAGGCTGGAATCGAACCCAGGTCCCTGGCGCTATGAGGCTGCAGTGCTAACCACTGAGCCACCGTGCCGACTTTGTAATGATTGATATAACTGAATGGCTTGCTAGGTCATTTCAGAGGACAATTGAAAGTCATGCAGAATGGCAGATTTCCTTCTCTCAGTAATGTTCTATGTTCTAACTGGCTGGGTTATACTGACAATCATTTCAATGTCATCGGTAGATTCTTAATTACAGATTTTTAAAATTCAAATTCCTCCATCTTTCATGGCAGGATTTGAACCTGGGTCTTTGGATTAATAGTCTAACAATAATACCACTAAGCTGAGTATTCACCATTCCCAGAGACCTCTTCCTTACTGAGGTCAGTCTGCAGTAAAGGACTCACCTTTGTCCCCCTCCACCCAAACATCAACAAATACCACTCATACTTGGACATTGAACAGTTTTTCAGCCGCCTCTGCCTTCATGTTTACTTCTTTAACCGTGAACTTAACCATCCCTGTACTGACCCCTTCTCCAGCCTCCAACACACCCTCTCCTCCCAGCCACCAACTCAAGGCCTCCCATCCTCCCTCGGCCTCTTCATCTCCAACTGCCATCCAGACATCAGTTGCCTCAACATCTCTACCCCTTTCACTCACTCTAACCTCTCCCCCACAGAACATGCAGCCCTCCTTCCACTCCAATCCCAACATCACCATAAAACCTGCGGATAAGGGAGGCGCAGTTGTAGTATGGCAACCGACCTCTGCATTGCCAAGGCCAGGGGCCAACTCTCTGACATGTCTTCCTACCGTCCCCTTGATCATGACCCCACACCCAACCACCAAACCATCATCTCCCAAACCATCCACAACCTATTCACCTCTGGTGACCTCCCACCCACAGCCTTCAACCTCATTGTTCCCCAATCCCACACCACCCGCTTCTATCTGCTTCCCAAAATCCACAAGCCTGTCTGCCCTGGTCGACCCCTCCTGCCCCTGCCCCACCAAATTTATTTCCACCGAAAATGACTCCATTTTCTCCCCATTGGCCCAGTAACTCCCTACCTACGTCTGTGACACCACCTGCACCCTCGGCCACCTTCAAAACTTCCAATTCCCTGGTACTCAACACTTCATCTTTATCATGGGTGTCCAGTCCTTGTACACCTGAATTCCTAATGCAGATGGGGTAAAGGCCCTCCACTTCTTCCTGTCCCGCCGGCCCGCCCAGATCCTCCACTGACATCCTCAACTGCTTAACGGAAATCACCCTCACCCTCAATAAATTCTCTTTCAATTCCTCCCACTTCCTACAGACAGAGGGGGTGACCATGGGTACCCGCATGGGCACAAGCTACGCCTGCCTCTTTGTAGGTTATGTGGAACAATCCTTCTGTACTCACATTGGCCCTAAATCCCAAGTCTTCCTCTGTTATATTGATGATGGTATCGGTGTTGCCTCGTGCTCCCATAAGGAGCTCGAGCAATTCATCAACACCTTCCACTCCAACCTTAAGTTCACCTCTCTCTCATTCCTGGACCTCTCTGTTTCCAACTCTGGCAACTATCTGAAAACCGATATCCATTTCAAGCCTACCGACTCCTGCAGCTACCTAGAATACACCTCCTCCGACCCACCTTCCTGCAAAAATACCATCCCCTATTCCTACCTTTGCCTCCTCCGCATCTGCTGCGAGGATGAGGCATTCCACTCCCGAACATCTCAGACGTCCTCGTTTTTCAAGGACCGCAATCTCCCCCCCTCAGCGGTCAAGAAAGCCCTCAACTGTGTCTCCCACATTTACTGCAACTCATCCCCCACACCCCCTCCCCACAGTAACAATCAAAACAGAATCCCCTTCGTCCTCATGTACTACCCCACCACCCTCTGGATCCAACACATGATCCTCCGACACTTCTGCCATCTCCAATCCGACCCCACCACCAAAGACATTTTTCCTTGCCCACCCTTATCTGCTTTCCAGAGGGACCACTCTCTCCATGACTTCTTTGCCCACTCCACATTCCCCTCCAGCCCCACCACATCCGACACTTTTCCCTGCAATCGCAGCAAGTACTACACCTGCCCCCACACCTCCCCCCTCACCCCATCCCAGGCCCCGAGAAGACTTTTCACATCAAGCAGATATTCATCTGCACATCTGCTAATGTGGTATACTGTATCTGCTGTTCCAGATATGGCCTCCTCTACATTGGCGAAACAAGCGGAGGTTTGGGAACTGCTTTGCAGAACACCTACGCTCGGTTCACACTAAACAACTGCACCTCCCAGTCACAAACCATTTCAACTCCCCCTCCCATTCCACAGATGAGATATCCATCCTGGGCCTCCTGCAATGCCACAACGATGCTACCCAAAGGTTGCAGGAACTGCAACTGGTATTCCGCCTGGGAGCCCTGCAGCCCAAGGGTATCAAAGTGGATATCACAAAGTTCAAAATCTCCCCTCCCCCTACCACATCCCAAAGCCAGTCCAGCTTGCCCCTTGTGATAACAAGGTGTAGAGTTGGATGAACCCAGCAGCTTCAGAGGAGAAGGAAGGCTGACCCTGCCTCTTTAACCTTTCTTTCCTCTTACCTATTCCCTCCTCCTACCTAAAGCCCCCCCATATCCTACCTACTGGCTTCATCCCACCCTCTTGACCTGTCCATCCTCCCTGGACTGACCTATCCCCTCCCTAACTCCCCACCTACACTGACCTTTACTGTCTCCAACCCCAGCTCTTTGACCTGTCTATCTCCTCTCCACCTGTCTTCTCCTCTATCAATCTTCTATCCACCTCCCCCTATCTCCCTCTTTATTTCAAAACCACCTTCCCCTCCCCCATTTCTGAAGAAGTGTCTCGGCCCGAAGCATCAGCTTTCCTTCTCCTCTGATGCTGCTTGGCATGCTGTGTTCAACCAGCTCTACACCTTGTTATCATTATTCAGATAATAATCTGCCGTTCTGTTTTTGCGACCAAAATGGATAACCTCACATTTATTCACATTATATTGCATTTGCCAAGTATTTGCCCATTCAGCCAATCTATCCAAGTCACCCTACAACCTTTTAGTCTCCTTGTCACAGCGGACACTGCCACCAGTTTAATGTCATCTGCAAGTGTGGAGATATTGCATTCAATTTCTTCATCCAAATCATTAATGTATAATGTAAACAGCTGAGGTCCCAGCACTGAAACCTGCGACGTCCCACTCGTCACTGCCTGCCACTCTGAACAGGACCCATTTATTCAATTCCCTGTTTCCTGTCTGCTAACCAATTCTCTATCCATGTTATATATTCTGTTATAAGGCTTATGAATAGTTCTCTTATATTTTGAAGTTGAACTCTCTCTGCATCTTCTCTATTTAACATTGTATTCTGCATTCTGTTCCAACACCCTGGTGTACTTATGTTAAGCATGATTTGTTTGGTTAGCATGCAAAACAATACTTTGCACTGGATCTCATGTGACAATAATAAATAAAATTTGAAAAAAATCATACTAGGACAATTTCAGGTAATATTAGCAAAGGTGAAATCCCCTGGTATGTTAACCCTATGACAGATACTGAATGGCCTGGACAGAGTGGATGTTGGGAAGATGTTTCCAGTGGTAGTAGAGACGAGGTCCTGGGGGCACATTCTTAGAGTAAAGGGAAGACCTTTTAGAATGGAGACAATGTGCAAGTTCTTCAGTCAGAAAGTGATGAATCTATGGAATTCACTGCCACAGAAAGCTGTGGAGGCCAAGTCTTTGAGTATCATTAGATAGGTTCTTGATTGTCAAGGGGATAAAGAGTTACATAGAACATAGAACAGTACAGGACCTTTGGCCCACGATGCCATGCTGACCTATTATCCTACTCTAAGATCAAACTACCTTCATACCGTACATTATACAATGCCTATCCAAGAGTCGCTTAAATGTCTCTAATGTATCTGACTCCACTACCACCACCGGCAGTGCATTCCATACACCCACCACTCTCTGTGTAAAGACCTTACCTCTGACATCTCCCCTATACCTTCCTCCAATTAAAATTAAGCCCCCTCATAATAGTCATTTCCGTCCTGGGAAAAAGTCTCTGGCTATCCATTCTATCTATGCCTCTCATCCTCCGGTACACCTCTATCAAGTCAACTCTCATCCTTCTTCACTCCAGTGTAAAAAGCCTGAGATCCCTCAACCCTTCCTCATATGACCTGCCCTCCAATCCAGGCAGCATCCTGGTAAATCTCCTCTGCACCCTCTTTAAAACTTCTACATCCTTCCTATAAAGTGGCAAACAGAACTGAAGACAATATTCCAAGTGCGGTCTAACAGGGTTTTATAGAGCCGCAGCATAACCTCAGAGCTCTTATACTCAATTCGCCTGCCAATGAAAGCCAACACACCATACGCCTTCTTTACACCCTACCAAATTGAGTAGCAACTTGGATCTATGAACGTGGACACCAAGATCCCTCTGTTACTCCACACTGCCAATTTATCCTCAGCGGTTCTTGCCTAATAGCATTGTAATTTCCCCTCCCCCAATTAAATACTTTACCATACCATCTGCTCCTATCTCTTTTCATGACTATAGTTATCGGAAAAATTGGGGAAAAAACAGGAGAATGGAGTTAAGAAACTAATCAGCCATGATTGAATGGCAGAGCAGACTTGATGGGCTGAATGGCCTAATTTCTGCTGCTATGTCTTATGGTCTTATGGTCTTACGGTCTATTCCTCTTATATCTATCTGTGTCTTGCTTACATATCTGCTCCGTAATCTCCCTCTGAATGCTGGGAGGCCAGTTAATATAATCCCAGCAAAGTAATCACCCACTTTTCTATTTTTAAGGTCTATCCAGGTGGCCTCTTTTCAAGGCCCCACTGCAGTGATGATTTCCTGCATCAATAATGCAATGCCCTCACTTCTCTTCTCTTAACATGCCTGAAACTTTTAAATCTTAGAAGATTGTGCTGACAGTCTGCCCTTACTTCAACCGTATCATATTCCCATGTACTGGCCAAAGTTTTAGGTTTATTCATCTTACCAGTCAAGCTCTTTGCATTATAATAGATACAATGTAGTTTTCTGGTCCTTCATATAGCTTATGATTCCCAAGTCTTCTCTACCAACAGGACTGTCCTAGAATTTATTCAATATCTGACTGAACCTTGCTCTTGACCTTACAGCTACTCTGTGCCAAACCCACTTCAAGTTTGTTTAAAGCTTCCTAAACAGCATAAACAAACCTCTCAGCATCGTTAATGGATCCATTCTGGTTCAGATGCGGTTTTTACAAGTTTCATCTACCCCACAAACTGTCCCAATAATCCAAAAATCTAAACCCCTCCTCCTACACATTTTCTTTGGCTAAATGTTCATCTGACCTATTTTCCTATTCCTTAATTCAGTGTCATTTAGTAATCAAAGATTCCAACCTTCGTAATCTTCCTCTTTAATCAATTCACCTCTCTCAATTCCTGTTTCAGAACCACATTTCTTTTTCTTTACCAACTTGTTCCATGATTATTGGCTGTTTACATTCCCCTTCAAAGTGCTCTTTGGCCGCTCTGAGATATTCCTGACCCCAGTACCAGTGAACCAACACATTATTCGAGTGTCATGTTTATGGCCACAAAACCACTTGATGGTTCCCCTTACAACTGAGTCGCCTGTCATGAAATCACTCCCATTCTTTTTTGTCCCCTGCTGTGCAGCAGAGCCAACTGTGGTACCACCATCCTGACTATTGCTACTTGCCCCTGAGAAGCCATACACGCCCCTCCAACAGTATCTCACACAATGTATCCATTTGAGATGGCTGTAGAGGACATCTGCACTACCTACCCATGCCTACTCGTCTTCCTGGTGGTCATCTAATACTTTTCTGCCAATATACCCCTTTCTTGTAGTGTGACCAGCTGGCTTGATATGCTATCCATGATGTCCTCAGCATCATGGATGCTCCATAGTGAGTTTATCCACAGCGCCAGCTATCCATGTGGTCATTCAGGCGCTACAGCTGAACACACTGCCTTTATACATAGTCATTGTGGACACTGAAGTAACCCTGATTATCCACGTATTGCAAGAGAAGCAGTCCATTGTGAGCCTTACCAATGATAGACAATAAACTAAGAACAAGCTATTCAAACTTACCCACAACTTTCTGAATCAGATTTCTCTCTCTCTCCTCTCTCTCTCTCTCTCTCTCTAAAGCTCTAATAAATTATCAGCCATGAAATTAAAAACTTTACACACTGTCCTCCTCCTCGTACAACTCTCTAAGTCCCTAAACCTGTTTCCTAAAAAGGCAACCATCTTGCCCTGCATCATGTTATGAAATCTGATATTGGGTAAGCAGCTTTGCATCTGGATTCAGGGAAGTTCAACTATCTGCTGCTGCTCCAACTGAGCTTGATCTGGGGCTCAGGATTTTATCAGGAAACTGCTACCACTTTCTTCAACACAACCACCACCACCCCCACCCCCAACCCCCACCCTGTCCTAGTAGATTCATCCCACTCTTCTCGCGCTGCTGTTCCAATTGAACTAGTCCAGTTTAGTTTGTGGTCAGTGGTAATCCCCAGAATGTTAATAGTGGATAATTTGGTGATGGTGATGGTGATGCCACTGAATGTAAAAGGGATGATAGTTAGGTTCATATATCTCAATTATGTCCCCTCTCAATCTTTAAGAAAAACAACTTAATTCTGTGCTGGACAACAAAGTGTGGAGCTGGATGAGCACAGCTAATATTTCGGGCCTAGGCCCTTCATCAGAAAAGGGTCTTCTGATGAAGGGTCAAGGCCCGAAACATCAGCTTTTGTGCTCCTAAGATGCTGCTTGGCCTACTGTGTTCATCCAGCTCTACATTTTGTTATGTTGGATTCTCCAGCATCTGCAGTTCCCATTATCTCTGATTAATTCTGTGCAATCTGTCTTCATAACTGAAGCTCTCCAGCCAAGGAAACATCCTGGCAAATCTCCTTTGCACCCATTCCAGTGAATTCACATCTCTCTTTTAACATGGACTCAAGAACTGCACACAATCTAGCTGTCGCCTAACCAGTGCCATCATAACCATGCTGTTGGTTAACCCCATGTCTTGACTAACAAAGGCATGTTCCAAATACCTTCTTAACCATATTATCTATCTTTCTTGATACCTTAAGGGACTGGAAAGATGCACACCAAGGTTCTTTGATCCTTGGTACTTCCCAGGGCCCTACTTATCATTATATATTCCCATGCCTTGTTTGTTCTGCCCAAGTATATCATCTCACATTTATCTGGATTGAATTCCATTTGCCATTGATCAACCCATCTGACAAGTCAAGCATATTTCCTTGTAGTCTAAGGCTAATTTCCTCACTTTTTATCACTCCACAAATTTTTGTACTGTCTGCAAACTTTGCTGATTAACACTCATATTCAAGTCCAAATCACTTCTATAAATGATAAATTAGCAAAGGCCCCAAAACTAATCCATGTGGGACCTTATGAGACACAGACTTCCAATTCAAAAAACACCACTCAACCATTACCCTCTGCTTTCTACCACTCAGCCAATTTACCAAATATCATTGTATCCCATTTCCTTAAGGGCTGACCATATCAGTCTATATCAGACCATATCTAGCAGTCTACCATGCAGGGCATTATCAAAACCATTGCTGAAATCAAGATGAATGGCATCAAAATCATTGCTCTCATCTACACACCTAGTCGTTCACAAAATTCAAAATAAAGGTTGGTGATATTTGGGAGGATCATTGCCTGGCATTTGTGTGGATCAAATGTTACTTGCCACTTGTCAAAACAAGCCTGGTTATTGTCCAGGTCTTTACTGCTTGCTGGCATGGACTGCTTCAGCATCTGCATAGCTTGGAATTCAAATCCTTTGACCATATTCGAACTAAAGCTGTAATGAGATCAGCAGCTGAGTGGCCCTGATGGAATCCAAACTGAAGATTAATAAGCAGGTTATTGTGAAGCAAAGTGCTATTTGATTACATTGCTGATTATGCCTTCCATTGCTTTACTTAATGATCAATAGTAGACTGATGGAGCAGTAACTTTTTTCTGATGAAGGGTCGAGACCCAAAACATCAGCTTTTGTGCTCCAAAGATGCTGCTTGGCCTGCTGGCGTTCATCCAGCCCCACACTTCATTATCTCGGATTCTCCAGCATCTTCAGTTCCCATTATCTTCGGAGCAGTAACTGACTGGGTTGGACTTCTCCTGCTTTTTCCGTATAGGATAAAGCTAGGCAACTTCCAGTATTGTTGGTTAAATACCAATGTTGCAGTACTGAAATGTTTCAGCTAGAAACATGGCAAGTTCTGCAATACATGTTGCAGAAGTATAGTTAGGGGAAATCAAGGGTTACAGCAAAAAGCCAGGGAAGTGAATGTGAGGAACATCGGATCAATTGTGATTCTATTGAATGGCAGAGCAGGCTCAAGGAGACAAACAGCATGCTCCTGTTTGCATTTCTTATGGTCTTATAGTATTGCTACAATATTGTCAGAGCCTTTGTAGTATCCATTGTTTTTAATCATTTCTTGAGATCATGTGAAGTCAATTCACTTTGCTAAAGGCTGACATCTGTGATGCTGGGAACATTTGGAGTATGCTGATCATCTACTTGGCATGTCTGGTTGAAGATTATTACAAGTGCTTCAGCCTTGCCTTTTGCACTCGGCTGCTGGCCTCACCTATCTATTGAAGACAGGGGCTCATGTCTGCTGAGCTTAGGCCTAATCCATCAGTAGGGAAACTCTTAACACTGTCTGCAGATTGCTGCATCTTGCTGCTTGGTATGCGAGTAGTCCTGCTTTGTAACTTCAATATGTTGATGCCTCATTTTTAGGTATACTTGGTACTGCTCCTTGCATGCCCTTCTGTGCTCTTCATTGAACTAAAGATGAAGTTCTAAAGGAAGGTCACTGGACGCAAAACACTAATTCTGTTTCATCTCTGCAGATGCTGCCGGGCCTGTTATGTTTCACCAGCAATTTCTGTTTTCATTTTTTGAACCAGGAACAATCACCTGGCTTGATACTAATGGTAAAGTTGGACATATGCCAGACAATGAGGTTGAAAATTGTGTTTGAGTACAATTTTGTGTAGCTGATGTCCCATAGTGTCTCATGGGTGCCCAGTTTTGCATTGCTGGATCTGTTCAAAGTCTTCATCTTTCGATCCTGGATTGACACAAATGCTTATTTCAGTGAGATAAGCACTTCAGAAGACCAAAATCTCAACTTCACCAAACCACCCAACTTTCGGTCCTGGATTTACCCAAATGCTTATTTCAGTGAGATAAGCACTTCAGAAGACAAAAATCTAAACTTCACCAAACCACTCAACTTTCGATGCTGCATTCACTGAAGTGCTTATTTCAGTGAGATAAGCACTTCAGAAGTCCAAAATCCCAACTTCACCAAACCACAAAACTTATGATGCCTTGTTCACTGAAGAGCTTATTTCAGTCAGATAAGAACTCCAGAAGGCCAAAATCACAAGTTCAAAAAAACACACATCTTTCGATGCTGTGTTCACTGAAGTGCTTATTTCAGAGAGAAAAGCACTTCAGAATGCCAAAATCCCAACCTCACCAAACGACTCAACTTTTGATGCTGGTTTCACTGAAATGCTTCTTTCAGTCAGATAAGCACTTCAGAAGGCCAAAATCTCAACTTCACAAAACCACCCAACTTTCGATCCTGGATTTACACAAATGCTTATTTCAGTGAGATAAGCACTTCAGAAGACCAAAATCTAAACATCAACAAAACACTCAACTTTCGATGCTGGGTTCGCTGAAGTGCTTATTTCAGAGAGATAAGCACTTCACTACGCCAAAATCCCAACCTCACCAAACGACTCAACTTTTGATGCTGGTTTCACTGAATTGCTTATTTCAGTGAGATAAGCACTTCAGAAGGACAAAATCTCAACTTCACAAAACCACCCAACTTTCGATCCTGGATTTACACAAATGCTTATTTCAGCGAGATAAGCACTTCAGAAGACCAAAATCTAAACTTCACCAAACCACTCAACTTTCAATGCTGGGTTCACTGAAGTGCTTATTTCATCGAGATAAGCACTTTCAGAATGCCGAAATCCCAACCTCACCAAACGACTCAACTTTTGATGCTGGTTTCACTGAAATGATTCTTTCAGTCAGATAAGCACTTCAGAAGGCCAAAATCTCAACTTCACAAAACCACCCAACTTTCGATCCTGGATTTACACAAATGCTTATTTCAGTGAGATAAGCACTTCAGAAGACCAAAATCTCAACTTCACCAAACCACACAACTTTCGGTCCTGGATTTACCCAAATGCTTATTTCAGTGAGATAAGCACTTCAGAAGACAAAAATCTAAACTTCACCAAACCACTCAACTTTCGATGCTGCATTCACTGAAGTGCTTATTTCAGTGAGATAAGCACTTCAGAAGTCCAAAATCCCAACTTCACCAAACCACAAAACTTATGATGCCTTGTTCACTGAAGAGCTTATTTCAGTCAGATAAGGTCTCCAGAAGGCCAAAATCACAACTTCACAAAACCACACATCTTTCGATGCTGTGTTCACTGAAGTGCTTATTTCAGAGAGATAAGCACTTCAGAATGCCAAAATCCCAACCTCACCAAACGACTCAACTTTTGATGCTGGTTTCACTGAAATGCTTCTTTCAGTCAGATAAGCACTTCAGAAGGCCAAAATCACAACTTCACAAAACCACCCAACTTTCGATCCTGGATTTACGCAAATGCTTATTTCAGTGAGATAAGCACTTCAGAAGACCAAAATCTCAACTTCACCAAACCACCCAACTTTCGATCCTGGATTTACCCAAATGCTTATTTCAGTGAGATAAGCACTTCAGAAGACCAAAATCTAAACTTCACCAAACCACTCAACTTTCGATAATAAAATGTGAGGCTGGACGAACACAGCAGGCCAAGCAGCATCTCAGGAGCACAAAAGCTGACGTTTCGGGCCTAGACCCTTCATCAGAGAGGGGGATGGGGGCAGGGAACTGGAATAAATAGGGAGAGAGGGGGAGGCGGACCGAAGATGGAGAGTAAAGAAGATAGGTGGAGAGAGTGTAGGTGGGGAGGTAGGGAGGGGATAGGTCAGTCCAGGGAAGACGGACAGGTCAAGGAGGTGGGATGAGGTTAGTAGGTAGCGGGGGGTGCGGCTTGGGGTGGGAGGAAGGGATGGGTGAGAGGAAGAACCGGTTAGGGAGGCAGAGACAGGTTGGACTGGTTTTGGGATGCAGTGGGTGGGGGGGAAGAGCTGGGCTGGTTGTGTGGTGCAGTGGGGGGAGGGGACGAACTGGGCTGGTTGAGGGATGCAGTAGGGGAAAGGGAGATTTTGAAACTGGTGAAGTCCACATTGATACCATATTGCTGCAGGGTTCCCAGGCGGAATATGAGTTGCTGTTCCTGCAACCTTCGGGTGGCATCATTGTGGCAGTGCAGGAGGCCCATGATGGACATGTCATCAAGAGAATGGGAGGGGGAGTGGAAATGGTTTGCGACTGGGAGGTGCAGTTGTTTTTTGCGAACTGAGCGGAGGTGTTCTGCAAAGCGGTCCCCAAGCCTTCGCTTGGTTTCCCCAATGTAGAGGAAGTCGCACCGGGTACAGTGGATGCAGTGTACCACATTGGCTGATGTGCAGGTGAACCTCTGCTTGATGTGGAATGTCATCTTGGGGCCTGGGATGGGGGTGAGGGAGGAGGTGTGGGGACAAGTGTAGCATTTCCTGCGGTTGCAGGGGAAGGTGCCGGGTGTGGTGGGGTTGGAGGGCAGTGTGGAGCGAACAAGGGAGTCACGGAGAGAGTGGTCTCTCCGGAAAGCAGACAGGGGAGGGGATGGAAAAATGTCTTGGGTGGTGGGGTCGGATTGTAAATGGCGGAAGTGTCGGAGGATAATGCGTTGTATCCGGAGGTTGGTAGGGTGGTGTGTGAGAACGAGGGGGATCCTCTTGGGGCGGTTGTGGGGGGGGCGGGGTGTGAGGGATGTGTCGCGGGAAATACGGGAGACGCGGTCAAGGGCGTTCTCGATCACCGTGGGGGGAAAGTTGCGGTCCTTAAAGAACTTGGACATCTGGGATGTGCGGGAGTGGAATGTCTTGTCGTGGGAGCAGATGCGGCGGAGGCGGAGGAATTGGGAATAGGGGATGGAATTTTTGCAGGAGGGTGGGTGGGAGGAGGTGTATTCTAGGTAGCTGTGGGAGTCGGTGGGCTTGAAATGGACATCAGTTACAAGCTGGTTGCCTGAGATGGAGACTGAGAGGTCCAGGAAGGTGAGGGATGTGCTGGAGATGGCCCAGGTGAACTGAAGGTTGGGGTGGAAGGTGTTGGTGAAGTGGATGAACTGTTCGAGCTCCTCTGGGGAGCAAGAGGCGGCGCCGATACAGTCATCAATGTACCGGAGGAAGAGGTGGGGTTTGGGGCCTGTGTAGGTGCGGAAGAGGGACTGTTCCACGTAACCTACAAAGAGGCAGGCATAGCTGGGGCCCATGCGGGTGCCCATGGCCACCCCCTTAGTCTGTAGGAAGTGGGAGGAGTCAAAAGAGAAGTTGTTGAGTGTGAGGACGAGTTCAGCTAGGCGGATGAGAGTGTCGGTGGAGGGGGACTGGTCGGGCCTGCGGGACAGGAAGAAGCGGTGGGGCTTGAGGCCATCTCCATGCGGAATGCAGGTGTACAGGGACTGGACGTCCATGGTGAATATTATCTCACTCAACTTTCGACGCTGGGTTCACTGCAGCGCTTATTTCAGAGAGATAAGCACTTCAGAATGCCAAAATCCCAACCTCACCAAACGACTCAACTTTTGATGCTGGTTTCACTGAATTGCTTATTTTTTTTGAGATAAGAACTTCAGAAGGTCAAAATCTCAAGTACAAAAAACCACTCAACATTCGATGCTGGGCTCACTGCAGTGCTTATTTCAGCGAGATAAGCACTTCAGAATGCCAAAATCCCAACCTCACCAAACGACTCAACTTTTGATGCTGGTTTAACTGAAATGCTTCTTTAAGTCAGATAAGCACTTCAGAAGGACAAAATCTCAACTTCACAAAACCACCCAACTTTCGATCCTGGATTTACCCAAATGCTTATTTCAGTGAGATAAGCACTTCAGAAGACCAAAATCTAAACTTCACCAAACCACTCAACTTTCAATGCTGGGTTCACTGAAGTGCTTATTTCAGAGAGATAAGCACTTCAGAATGCCAAAATCCCAACCTCACCAAACGACTCAACTTTTGATGCTGGTTTCACTGAATTGCTTATTTCAGTGAGATAAGCACTTCAAAAGGCCAAAATCTCTACTTCACAAAACCACTCAACTTTCGACGCTGGGCTCACTGCAGTGCTTATTTCAGTGAGACAAGCACTTCAGAATGCCAAAATCTCAACTTCACAAAGCCACTCATCTCTCGATGCTGGGCTCACTGCAGTGCTTATTTCATCGAGATAAGCACTTTCAGAATGCCAAAATCCCAACCTCACCAAACGACTCAACTTTTGATGCTGGTTTCACTGAAATGATTCTTTCAGTCAGATAAGCACTTCAGAAGGACAAAATCTCAACTTCACAAAACCACCCAACTTTCGATCCTCGATTTACCCAAATGCTTATTTCAGTGAGATAAGCACTTCAGATGACCAAAATCTAAACTTCACCAAACCACTCAACTTTCAATGCTGGGTTCACTGAAGTGCTTATTTCAGAGAGATAAGCACTTCAGAATGCCAAAATCCCAACCTCAGCAAACGACTCAACTTTTGATGCTGGTTTCACTGAATTGCTTATTTCAGTGAGATAAGCACTTCAAAAGGCCAAAATCTCTACTTCACAAAACCACTCAACTTTCGATGCTGGGCTCACTGCAGTGCTTATTTCAGTGAGATAAGCACTTCAGAATGCCAAAATCTCAACTTCACAAAACCACTCATCTTTCGATGCTGGGCTCACTGCAGTGCTTATTTCATCGAGATAAGCACTTTCAGAATGCCAAAATCCCAACCTCACCAAACGACTCAACTTTTGATGCTGGTTTCACTGAAATGCTTCTTTCAGTCAGATAAGCACTTCAGAAGGCAAAAATCTCAACTTCACAAAACCACCCATCTTTCGATCCTGGATTTACACAAATGCTTATTTCAGTGAGATAAGCACTTCAGAAGACCAAAATCTCAACTTCACCAAACCACCCAACTTTCGGTCCTGGATTTACCCAAATGCTTATTTCAGTGAGATAAGCACTTCAGAAGACAAAAATCTAAACTTCACCAAACCACTCAACTTTCGATGCTGCATTCACTGAAGTGCTTATTTCAGTGAGATAAGCACTTCAGAAGTCCAAAATCCCAACTTCACAAAACCACAAAACTTATGATGCCTTGTTCACTGAAGAGCTTATTTCAGTCAGATAAGCACTCCAGAAGGCCAAAAAAACAACTTCACAAAACCACACATCTTTCGATGCTGTGTTCACTGAAGTGCTTATTTCAGAGAGATAAGCACTTCAGAATGCCAAAATCCCAACCTCACCAAACGACTCAACTTTTGATGCTGGTTTCACTGAAATGCTTCTTTCAGTCAGATAAGCACTTCAGAAGGCCAAAATCTCAACTTCACCAAACCACCCAACTTTCGATCCTGGATTTACACAAATGCTTATTTCAGTGAGATAAGCACTTCAGAAGACCAAAATCTAAACTTCACCAAACCACTCAACTTTCGATGCTGGATTCACTGCAGCGCTTATTTCATCGAGATAAGCACTTCAGAATGCCAAAATCCCAACCTCACCTAACAACTCAACTTTTGATGCTGGTTTCACTGAATTGCTTATTTCAGTGAGATAAGCACTTCAAAAGGCCAAAATCTCAACTTCACAAAACCACACATCTTTCGATGCTGTGTTCACTGAAGTGCTTATTTCAGTGAGATAAGCACTTCAGAATGCCAAAATCCCAACCTCACCAAACGAATCAACTTTCGATGCTGGTTTCACTGAAATGCTTCTTTCAGTCAGATAAGCACTTCAGAAGGCCAAAATCTCAACTTCACAAAACCACTCAACTTTCGAATCTGGGCTCACTGCAGTGCTTATTTCAGCGAGATAAGCACTTCAGAATGCCCAAATCTAAACTTCACAAAACCACTCAACTTTCGATTCTGGGCTCAATTGCAGTGCTTATTTCAGCGAGATAAGCCCTTCAGAATGCAAAAATCCCAACCTCACCAAACGACTCAACTTTTGATGCTGGTTTAACTGAAATGCTTCTTTATTCAGATAAGCACTTCAGAAGGCCAAAATCTCAACTTCACAAAACCACCCAACTTTCGAAACTGGTTTTACACAAATGCTTATTTCAGTGAGATAAGCACTTCAGAAGACCAAAATCTAAACATCAACAAAACACTCAACTTTCGATGCTGGGTTCGCTGAAGTGCTTTTTTCAGAGAGATAAGCACTTCACTACGCCAAAATCCCAACCTCACCAAACGACTCAACTTTTGATGCTGGTTTAACTGAAATGCTTCTTAAAGTCAGATAAGCACTTCAGAAGGCGAAAATCTCAACTTCACAAAACCACCCAAATTTCGATCCTGGATTTACCCAAATGCTTATTTCAGTGAGATAAGCACTTCAGAAGGCCAAAATCTCAACTTCACAAAACCACCCAAATTTCGATCCTGGATTTACCCAAATGCTTATTTCAGTGAGATAAGCACTCCAGAAGACCAAAATCTAAACATCAACAAAACACTCAACTTTCGATGCTGGGTTCGCTGAAGTGCTTTTTTCAGAGAGATAAGCACTTCACTACGCCAAAATCCCAACCTCATCAAACGACTCAACTTTTGATGCTGGTTTCACTGTAATGCTTCTTAAAGTCAGATAAGCACCTTTGAAGGCCAAAATCTCAACTTCACAAAACCACCCAAATTTCAATCCTGGATTTACCCAAATGCTTATTTCAGTGAGATAAGCACTCCAGAAGACCAAAATCTAAACTTCACCAAACCACTCAACTTTCAATGCTGGGTTCACTGAAGTGCTTATTTCAGAGAGATAAGCACTTCAGAATGCCAAAATCCCAACCTCACCAAACGACTCAACTTTTGATGCTGGTTTCACTGAATTGCTTATTTCAGTGAGATAAGCACTTCAAAAGGCCAAAATCTCTACTTCACAAAACCACTCAACTTTCGATGCAGGGCTCACTGCAGTGCTTATTTCGGTGAGATAAGCACTTCAGAATGCCAAAATCTCAACTTCACAAAACCACTCATCTTTCGATGCTGGGCTCACTGCAGTGCTTATTTCATCGAGATAAGCACTTTCAGAATGCCAAAATCCCAACCTCACCAAACGACTCAACTTTTGATGCTGGTTTCACTGAAATGCTTCTTTCAGTCAGATAAGCACTTCAGAAGGCCAAAATCTCAACTTCACAAAACCACCCATCTTTCGATCCTGGATTTACACAAATGCTTATTTCAGTGAGATAAGCACTTCAGATGACCAAAATCTCAACTTCTCAAACCACCCAACTTTCGGTCCAGGATTTACCCAAATGCTTATTTCAGTGAGATAAGCACTTCAGAAGACAAAAATCTAAACTTCACAAAACCACTCAACTTTATATGCTGCATTCACTGAAGTGCTTATTTCAGTGAGATAAGCACTCCAGAAGTCCAAAATCACAACTTCACAAAACCACACATCTTTCGATGCTGTGTTCACTGAAGTGCTTATTTCAGTCAGATAAGAACTCCAGAAGGCCAAAATCACAAGTTCAAAAAAACACACATCTTTCGATGCTGTGTTCACTGAAGTGCTTATTTCAGCGAGATAAGCACTTCAGAAGTCCAAAATCCCAACTTCACCAAACGACAAAACTTATGATGCCTTGTTCACTGAAGAGCTTATTTCAGTCAGATAAGCACTCCAGAAGGCCAAAATCACAACTTCACAAAACCACACATCTTTCGATGCTGTGTTCACTGAAGTGCTTATTTCAGCGAGATAAGCACTTCAGAATGCAAAAATCCCAACCTCACCAAACGACTCAACTTTTGATGCTGGTTTCACTGAAATGCTTCTTTAATCAGATAAGCACTTCAGAAGGCCCAAATCTCAACTTCACAAAACCACACAACTTTCGATCCTGGATTTACACAAATGCTTATTTCAGTGAGATAAGCACTTCAGAAGACCAAAATCTAAACTTCACCAAACCACTCAACTTTCGATGCTGGATTCACTGAAGTGCTTATATCATTGAGATAAGCACTTCACAAGTCCAAAATCACAACTTCACCAAAACACAAAACTTATGATGCCTTGTTCACTGAAGAGCTTATTTCCGTCGGATAAGCACTTTAGAAGGCCAAAATCACTACTTCACAAAACCACACATCTTTCGATGCTGTGTTCACTTCAGAAGACCAAAGTCTAAACATCAACAAACCACTCAATTTTCGATGCTGTGTTCACTGCAGTGCTTATTTCAGAGAGATAAGCACTTCAGAATGCCAATATCCCAACCTCACCAAACGACACAAGTTTTGATGCTCGTTTCACTGAAATGCTTCTTTGAGTCAGATATGCACATCAGAAGGCAAAAATCTCAACTTCACCATACCACCCAACTTTCGATCCTGGACTTTCCCAAATGCTTATTTCAGTGAGATAAGCACTTCAGAAGACCAAAATCTAAACATCAACAAACCACTCAACTTTCGATGCTGGGTTCACTGAAGTGCTTATTTCAGCGAGATAAGCACTTCAGAATGCCAAAATCCCAACCTCACCAAACGACTCAACTTTTGATGCTGGTTTCACTGAAATGCTTCTTTCAGTCAGATAAGCACATCAGAAGGCCAAAATCTCAACTTCACAAAACCACCCAAATTTCGATCCTGGATTTACCCAAATGCTTATTTCAGTGAGATAAGCACTTCAGAAGACAAAAATCTAAACTTCACCAAACCACTCACCTTTCGATGCTGGATTCACTGAAGTGCTTGTTTCAGTGAGATAAACACTTCAGAAGTCCAAAATCCCAACTTCACCAAACCACAAAACTTATGATGCCTTGTTCACTGAAGAGCTTATTTCTGTCAGATAAGCACTTCAGAAGGCCAAAATCACTACTTCACAAAACCACACATCATTCGATGCTGTGTTCACTGAAGAGCTTATTTCAGAGAGATAAGCACTTCAGAATGCCAAAATCCCAACCTCACCAAACGACTCAACTTTTGATGCTGGTTTCACTGAAATGCTTCTTTGAGTCAGATATGCACATCAGAAGGCCAAAATCTCACCTTCACCAAACGAACCAACTTTCGATCCTGGACTTTCCCAAATGCTTATTTCAGTGAGATAAGCTCTTCAGAAGACCAAAATCTAAACTTCAACAAACCACTCAACTTTCGATGCTGGGTTCACTGAAGTGCTTATTTCAGAGATATAAGCACTTCACTACAGCAAAATCCCAACCTCACCAAACGAATCAACTTTTGATGCTGGTTTCACTGAAATGCTTCTTTCAGTCAGATATGCACATCAGAAGGCCAAAATCTCAACTTCACAAAACCACTCAACTTTCGATGTTGGGCTCTTTGCAGTGCTTATTTCAGCGAGATAAGCACTTCAGAATGCCGAAATCCCAACCTCACCTAACGACTCAACTTTCGACGCTGGTTTCACTGAAATGCTTCTTTCAGTCAGTTAAGCACTTCAGAATGCCAAAATCTCAACTTCACAAAACCACTCAACTTTCGATGCTGGGCTCACTGCAGTGCTTATTTCATCGAGATAAGCACTTTCAGAATGCCAAAATCCCAACCTCACCAAACGACTCAACTTTTGATGCTGGTTTCACTGAAATGCTTCTTTCAGTCAGATAAGCACTTCAGAAGGCCAAAATCTCAACTTCACAAAACCACCCATCTTTCGATCCTGGATTTACACAAATGCTTATTTCAGTGAGATAAGCACTTCAGATGACCAAAATCTCAACTTCTCAAACCACCCAACTTTCGGTCCTGGATTTACCCAAATGCTTATTTCAGTGAGATAAGCACTTCAGAAGACAAAAATCTAAACTTCACAAAACCACTCAACATGATATGCTGCATTCACTGAAGTGCTTATTTCAGTGAGATAAGCACTTCAGAAGTCCAAAATCCCAACTTCACCAAACGACAAAACTTATGATGCCTTGTTCACTGAAGAGCTTATTTCAGTCAGATAAGCACTCCAGAAGGCCAAAATCACAACTTCACAAAACCACACATCTTTCGATGCTGTGTTCACTGAAGTGCTTATTTCAGCGAGATAAGCACTTCAGAATGCAAAAATCCCATCCTCACCAAACGACTCAACTTTTGATGCTGGTTTCACTGAAATGCTTCTTTAATCAGATAAGCACTTCAGAAGGCCCAAATCTCAACTTCACAAAACCACACAACTTTCGATCCTGGATTTACACAAATGCTTATTTCAGTGAGATAAGCACTTCAGAAGACCAAAATCTAAACTTCACCAAACCACTCAACTTTCGATGCTGTGTTCACTTCAGAAGACCAAAGTCTAAACATCAACAAACCACTCAATTTTCGATGCTGTGTTCACTGCAGTGCTTATTTCAGAGAGATAAGCACTTCAGAATGCCAATATCCCAACCTCACCAAACGACACAAGTTTTGATGCTCGTTTCACTGAAATGCTTCTTTGAGTCAGATATGCACATCAGAAGGCAAAAATCTCAACTTCACCATACCACCCAACTTTCGATACTGAACTTTCCCAAATGCTTATTTCAGTGAGATAAGCACTTCAGAAGACCAAAATCTAAACATCAACAAACCACTCAACTTTCGATGCTGGGTTCACTGAAGTGCTGATTTCAGCGAGATAAGCACTTCAGAATGCCAAAATCCCAACCTCACCAAACGACTCAACTTTTGATGCTGGTTTCACTGAAATGCTTCTTTCAGTCAGATAAGCACATCAGAAGGCCAAAATCTCAACTTCACAAAACCACCCAAATTTCGATCCTGGATTTACCCAAATGCTTATTTCAGTGAGATAAGCACTTCAGAAGACAAAAATCTAAACTTCACCAAACCACACAACTTTCGATCCTGGATTTACACAAATGCTTATTTCAGTGAGATAAACACTTCAGAAGTCCAAAATCCCAACTTCACCAAACCACAAAACTTATGATGCCTTGTTCACTGAAGAGCTTATTTCAGTCAGATAAGCACTTCAGAAGGCCAAAATCACTACTTCACAAAACCACACATCATTCGATGCTGTGTTCACTGAAGAGCTTATTTCAGAGAGATAAGCACTTCAGAATGCCAAAATCCCAACCTCACCAAACGACTCAACTTTTGATGCTGGTTTCACTGAAATGCTTCTTTGAGTCAGATATGCACATCAGAAGGCCAAAATCTCACCTTCACCAAACGAACCAACTTTCGATCCTGGACTTTCCCAAATGCATATTTCAGTGAGATAAGCTCTTCAGAAGACAAAAATCTAAACTTCAACAAACCACTCAACTTTCGATGCTGGGTTCACTGAAGTGCTTATTTCAGAGATATAAGCACTTCACTACGCCAAAATCCCAACCTCACCAAACGAATCAACTTTTGATGCTGGTTTCACTGAAATGCTTCTTTCAGTCAGATATGCACATCAGAAGGCCAAAATCTCAACTTCACAAAACCACTCAACTTTCGATGTTGGGCTCTTTGCAGTGCTTATTTCAGCGAGATAAGCACTTCAGAATGCCGAAATCCCAACCTCACCTAACGACTCAACTTTCGACGCTGGTTTCACTGAAATGCTTCTTTTCAGTCAGTTAAGCACTTCAGAAGGCCAAAATCTCAACTTCACAAAACCACTCAACTTTCGAAGCTGGACTCACTGCAGTGCTTATTTCAGCGAGATAAGCACTTCAGAATGCCGAAATCCCAACCTCACCTAACGACTCAACTTTCGACGCTGGTTTCACTGAAATGCTTCTTTCAGTCAGTTAAGCACTTCAGAATGCCAAAATCTCAACTTCACAAAACCACTCATCTTTCGATGCTGGGCTCACTGCAGTGCTTATTTCATCGAGATAAGCACTTTCAGAATGCCAAAATCCCAACCTCACCAAACGACTCAACTTTTGATGCTGGTTTCACTGAAATGCTTCTTTCAGTCAGATAAGCACTTCAGAAGGCCAAAATCTCAACTTCACAAAACCACCCATCTTTCGATCCTGGATTTACACAAATGCTTATTTCAGTGAGATAAGCACTTCAGATGACCAAAATCTCAACTTCTCAAACCACCCAACTTTCGGTCCTGGATTTACCCAAATGCTTATTTCAGTGAGATAAGCACTTCAGAAGACAAAAATCTAAACTTCACAAAACCGCTCAACTTTATATGCTGCATTCACTGAAGTGCTTATTTCAGTGAGATAAGCACTTCAGAAGTCCAAAATCCCAACTTCACCAAACGACAAAACTTATGATGCCTTGTTCACTGAAGAGCTTATTTCAGTCAGATAAGCACTCCAGAAGGCCAAAATCACAACTTCACAAAACCACACATCTTTCGATGCTGTGTTCACTGAAGTGCTTATTTCAGCGAGATAAGCACTTCAGAATGCAAAAATCCCATCCTCACCAAACGACTCAACTTTTGATGCTGGTTTCACTGAAATGCTTCTTTAATCAGATAAGCACTTCAGAAGGCCCAAATCTCAACTTCACAAAACCACACAACTTTCGATCCTGGATTTACACAAATGCTTATTTCAGTGAGATAAGCACTTCAGAAGACCAAAATCTAAACTTCACCAAACCACTCAACTTTCGATGCTGGATTCACTGAAGTGCTTATATCATTGAGATAAGCACTTCAGAAGTCCAAAATCACAACTTCACCAAAACACAAAACTTATGATGCCTTGTTCACTGAAGAGCTTATTTCCGTCAGATAAGATCTTTAGAAGGCCAAAATCACTACTTCACAAAACCACACATCTTTCGATGCTGTGTTCACTTCAGAAGACCAAAGTCTAAACATCAACAAACCACTCAATTTTCGATGCTGTGTTCCCTGCAGTGCTTATTTCAGAGAGATAAGCACTTCAGAATGCCAATATCCCAACCTCACCAAATGACACAAGTTTTGATGCTCGTTTCACTGAAATGCTTCTTTGAGTCAGATATGCACATCAGAAGGCAAAAATCTCAACTTCACCATACCACCCAACTTTCGATCCTGGACTTTCCCAAATGCTTATTTCAGTGAGATAAGCACTTCAGAAGACCAAAATCTAAACATCAACAAACCACTCAACTTTCGATGCTGGGTTCACTGAAGTGCTTATTTCAGCGAGATAAGCACTTCAGAATGCCAAAATCCCAACCTCACCAAACGACTCAACTTTTGATGCTGGTTTCACTGAAATGCTTCTGTAATCAGATAAGCACTTCAGAAGGCCCAAATCGCAACTTCACAAAACCACACAACTTTCGATCCTGGATTTACACAAATGCTTATTTCAGTGAGATAAGCACTTCAGAAGACCAAAATCTAAACTTCACCAAACCACTCAACTTTCGATGCTGGATTCACTGAAGTGCTTATATCATTGAGATAAGCACTTCACAAGTCCAAAATCACAACTTCACCAAAACACAAAACTTATGATGCCTTGTTCACTGAAGAGCTTATTTCCATCAGATAAGCACTTTAGAAGGCCAAAATCACTACTTCACAAAACCACACATCTTTCGATGCTGTGTTCACTTCAGAAGACCAAAGTCTAAACATCAACAAACCACTCAATTTTCGATGCTGTGTTCACTGCAGTGCTTATTTCAGAGAGATAAGCACTTCAGAATGCCAATATCCCAACCTCACCAAACGACACAAGTTTTGATGCTCGTTTCACTGAAATGCTTCTTTGAGTCAGATATGCACATCAGAAGGCAAAAATCTCAACTTCACCATACCACCCAACTTTCGATCCTGGACTTTCCCAAATGCTTATTTCAGTGAGATAAGCACTTCAGAAGACCAAAATCTAAACATCAACAAACCACTCAACTTTCGATGCTGGGTTCACTGAAGTGCTTATTTCAGCGAGATAAGCACTTCAGAATGCCAAAATCCCAACCTCACCAAACGACTCAACTTTTGATGCTGGTTTCACTGAAATGCTTCTTTCAGTCAGATAAGCACATCAGAAGGCCAAAATCTCAACTTCACAAAACCACCCAAATTTCGATCCTGGATTTACCCAAATGCTTATTTCAGTGAGATAAGCACTTCAGAAGACAAAAATCTAAACTTCACCAAACCACTCACCTTTCGATGCTGGATTCACTGAAGTGCTTATTTCAGTGAGATAAACACTTCAGAAGTCCAAAATCCCAACTTCACCAAACCACAAAACTTATGATGCCTTGTTCACTGAAGAGCTTATTTCAGTCAGATAAGCACTTCAGAAGGCCAAAATCACTACTTCACAAAACCACACATCATTCGATGCTGTGTTCACTGAAGAGCTTATTTCAGAGAGATAAGCACTTCAGAATGCCAAAATCCCAACCTCACCAAACGACTCAACTTTTGATGCTGGTTTCACTGAAATGCTTCTTTGAGTCAGATATGCACATCAGAAGGCCAAAATCTCACCTTCACCAAACGAACCAACTTTCGATCCTGGACTTTCCCAAATGCTTATTTCAGTGAGATAAGCTCTTCAGAAGACCAAAATCTAAACTTCAACAAACCACTCAACTTTCGATGCTGGGTTCACTGAAGTGCTTATTTCAGAGATATAAGCACTTCACTACGCCAAAATCCCAACCTCACCAAACGACTCAACTTTTGATGCTGGTTTAACTGAAATGCTTCTTCAAGTCAGATAAGCACTTCAGAAGGCCAAAATCTCAACTTCACAAAACCACCCAAATTTCGATCCTGGATTTACCCAAATGCTTATTTCAGTGAGATAAGCACTTCAGAAGGCCAAAATCTCAACTTCACAAAACCACTCAACTTTCAATGCTGGGTTCACTGAAGTGCTTATTTCAGAGAGATAAGCACTTCAGAATGCCAAAATCCCAACCTCACCAAACGACTCAACTTTTGATGCTGGTTTCACTGAATTGCTTATTTCAGTGAGATAAGCACTTCAAAAGGCCAAAATCTCTACTTCACAAAACCACTCAACTTTCGATGCAGGGCTCACTGCAGTGCTTATTTCGGTGAGATAAGCACTTCAGAATGCCAAAATCTCAACTTCACAAAACCACCCATCTTTCGATCCTGGATTTACACAAATGCTTATTTCAGTGAGATAAGCACTTCAGATGACCAAAATCTCAACTTCTCAAACCACCCAACTTTCGGTCCTGGATTTACCCAAATGCTTATTTCAGTGAGATAAGCACTTCAGAAGACAAAAATCTAAACTTCACAAAACCACTCAACTTTATATGCTGCATTCACTGAAGTGCTTATTTCAGTGAGATAAGCACTCCAGAAGGCCAAAATCACAACTTCACAAAACCACACATCTTTCGATGCTGTGTTCACTGAAGTGCTTATTTCAGTCAGATAAGAACTCCAGAAGGCCAAAATCACAAGTTCAAAAAAACACACATCTTTCGATGCTGTGTTCACTGAAGTGCTTATTTCAGCGAGATAAGCACTTCAGAAGTCCAAAATCCCAACTTCACCAAACGACAAAACTTATGATGCCTTGTTCACTGAAGAGCTTATTTCAGTCAGATAAGCACTCCAGAAGGCCAAAATCACAACTTCACAAAACCACACATCTTTCGATGCTGTGTTCACTGAAGTGCTTATTTCAGCGAGATAAGCACTTCAGAATGCAAAAATCCCAACCTCACCAAACGACTCAACTTTTGATGCTGGTTTCACTGAAATGCTTCTTTAATCAGATAAGCACTTCAGAAGGCCCAAATCTCAACTTCAAAAACCACACAACTTTCGATCCTGGAATTACACAAATGCTTATTTCAGTGAGATAAGCACTTCAGAAGACCAAAATCTAAACTTCACCAAACCACTCAACTTTCGATGCTGGATTCACTGAAGTGCTTATATCATTGAGATAAGCACTTCAGAAGTCCAAAATCACAACTTCACCAAAACACAAAACTTATGATGCCTTGTTCACTGAAGAGCTTATTTCCGTCAGATAAGCACTTTAGAAGGCCAAAATCACTACTTCACAAAACCACACATCTTTCGATGCTGTGTTCACTTCAGAAGACCAAAGTCTAAACATCAACAAACCACTCAATTTTCGATGCTGTGTTCACTGCAGTGCTTATTTCAGAGAGATAAGCACTTCAGAATGCCAATATCCCAACCTCACCAAACGACACAAGTTTTGATGCTCGTTTCACTGAAATGCTTCTTTGAGTCAGATATGCACATCAGAAGGCAAAAATCTCAACTTCACCATACCACCCAACTTTCGATCCTGGACTTTCCCAAATGCTTATTTCAGTGAGATAAGCACTTCAGAAGACCAAAATCTAAACATCAACAAACCACTCAACTTTCGATGCTGGGTTCACTGAAGTGCTTATTTCAGCGAGATAAGCACTTCAGAATGCCAAAATCCCAACCTCACCAAACGACTCAACTTTTGATGCTGGTTTCACTGAAATGCTTCTTTCAGTCAGATAAGCACATCAGAAGGCCAAAATCTCAACTTCACAAAACCACCCAAATTTCGATCCTGGATTTACCCAAATGCTTATTTCAGTGAGATAAGCACTTCAGAAGACAAAAATCTAAACTTCACCAAACCACTCACCTTTCGATGCTGGATTCACTGAAGTGCTTATTTCAGTGAGATAAACACTTCAGAAGTCCAAAATCCCAACTTCACCAAACCACAAAACTTATGATGCCTTGTTCACTGAAGAGCTTATTTCAGTCAGATAAGCACTTCAGAAGGCCAAAATCACTACTTCACAAAACCACACATCATTCGATGCTGTGTTCACTGAAGAGCTTATTTCAGAGAGATAAGCACTTCAGAATGCCAAAATCCCAACCTCACCAAACGACTCAACTTTTGATGCTGGTTTCACTGAAATGCTTCTTTGAGTCAGATATGCACATCAGAAGGCCAAAATCTCACCTTCACCAAACGAACCAACTTTCGATCCTGGACTTTCCCAAATGCATATTTCAGTGAGATAAGCTCTTCAGAAGACCAAAATCTAAACTTCAACAAACCACTCAACTTTCGATGCTGGGTTCACTGAAGTGCTTATTTCAGAGATATAAGCACTTCACTACAGCAAAATCCCAACCTCACCAAACGAATCAACTTTTGATGCTGGTTTCACTGAAATGCTTCTTTCAGTCAGATATGCACATCAGAAGGCCAAAATCTCAACTTCACAAAACCACTCAACTTTCGATGTTGGGCTCTTTGCAGTGCTTATTTCAGCGAGATAAGCACTTCAGAATGCCGAAATCCCAACCTCACCTAACGACTCAACTTTCGACGCTGGTTTCACTGAAATGCTTCTTTCAGTCAGTTAAGCACTTCAGAATGCCAAAATCTCAACTTCACAAAACCACTCAACTTTCGATGCTGGGCTCACTGCAGTGCTTATTTCATCGAGATAAGCACTTTCAGATTGCCAAAATCCCAACCTCACCAAACGACTCAACTTTTGATGCTGGTTTCACTGAAATGCTTCTTTCAGTCAGATAAGCACTTCAGAAGGCCAAAATCTCAACTTCACAAAACCACCCATCTTTCGATCCTGGATTTACACAAATGCTTATTTCAGTGAGATAAGCACTTCAGATGACCAAAATCTCAACTTCTCAAACCACCCAACTTTCGGTCCTGGATTTACCCAAATGCTTATTTCAGTGAGATAAGCACTTCAGAAGACAAAAATCTAAACTTCACAAAACCACTCAACTTTATATGCTGCATTCACTGAAGTGCTTATTTCAGTGAGATAAGCACTTCAGAAGTCCAAAATCCCAACTTCACCAAACGACAAAACTTATGATGCCTTGTTCACTGAAGAGCTTATTTCAGTCAGATAAGCACTCCAGAAGGCCAAAATCACAACTTCACAAAACCACACATCTTTCGATGCTGTGTTCACTGAAGTGCTTATTTCAGCGAGATAAGCACTTCAGAATGCAAAAATCCCATCCTCACCAAACGACTCAACTTTTGATGCTGGTTTCACTGAAATGCTTCTTTAATCAGATAAGCACTTCAGAAGGCCCAAATCTCAACTTCACAAAACCACACAACTTTCGATCCTGGATTTACACAAATGCTTATTTCAGTGAGATAAGCACTTCAGAAGACCAAAATCTAAACTTCACCAAACCACTCAACTTTCGATGCTGGATTCACTGAAGTGCTTATATCATTGAGATAAGCACTTCAGAAGTCCAAAATCACAACTTCACCAAAACACAAAACTTATGATGCCTTGTTCACTGAAGAGCTTATTTCCGTCAGATAAGCACTTTAGAAGGCCAAAATCACTACTTCACAAAACCACACATCTTTCGATGCTGTGTTCACTTCAGAAGACCAAAGTCTAAACATCAACAAACCACTCAATTTTCGATGCTGTGTTCACTGCAGTGCTTATTTCAGAGAGATAAGCACTTCAGAATGCCAATATCCCAACCTCACCAAACGACACAAGTTTTGATGCTCGTTTCACTGAAATGCTTCTTTGAGTCAGATATGCACATCAGAAGGCAAAAATCTCAACTTCACCATACCACCCAACTTTCGATCCTGGACTTTCCCAAATGCTTATTTCAGTGAGATAAGCACTTCAGAAGACCAAAATCTAAACATCAACAAACCACTCAACTTTCGATGCTGGGTTCACTGAAGTGCTTATTTCAGCGAGATAAGCACTTCAGAATGCCAAAATCCCAACCTCACCAAACGACTCAACTTTTGATGCTGGTTTCACTGAAATGCTTCTTTCAGTCAGATAAGCACATCAGAAGGCCAAAATCTCAACTTCACAAAATCACCCAAATTTCGATCCTGGATTTACCCAAATGCTTATTTCAGTGAGATAAGCACTTCAGAAGACAAAAATCTAAACTTCACCAAACCACACAACTTTCGATCCTGGATTTACACAAATGCTTATTTCAGTGAGATAAACACTTCAGAAGTCCAAAATCCCAACTTCACCAAACCACAAAACTTATGATGCCTTGTTCACTGAAGAGCTTATTTCAGTCAGATAAGCACTTCAGAAGGCCAAAATCACTACTTCACAAAACCACACATCATTCGATGCTGTGTTCACTGAAGAGTTTATTTCAGAGAGATAAGCACTTCAGAATGCCAAAATCCCAACCTCACCAAACGACTCAACTTTTGATGCTGGTTTCACTGAAATGCTTCTTTCAGTCAGATAAGCACATCAGAAGGCCAAAATCTCAACTTCACAAAACCACCCAAATTTCGATCCTGGATTTACCCAAATGCTTATTTCAGTGAGATAAGCACTTCAGAAGACAAAAATCTAAACTTCACCAAACCACACAACTTTCGATCCTGGATTTACACAAATGCTTATTTCAGTGAGATAAACACTTCAGAAGTCCAAAATCCCAACTTCACCAAACCACAAAACTTATGATGCCTTGTTCACTGAAGAGCTTATTTCTGTCAGATAAGCACTTCAGAAGGCCAAAATCACTACTTCACAAAACCACACATCATTCGATGCTGTGTTCACTGAAGAGCTTATTTCAGAGAGATAAGCACTTCAGAATGCCAAAATCCCAACCTCACCAAACGACTCAACTTTTGATGCTGGTTTCACTGAAATGCTTCTTTGAGTCAGATATGCACATCAGAAGGCCAAAATCTCACCTTCACCAAACGAACCAACTTTCGATCCTGGACTTTCCCAAATGCATATTTCAGTGAGATAAGCTCTTCAGAAGACAAAAATCTAAACTTCAACAAACCACTCAACTTTCGATGCTGGGTTCACTGAAGTGCTTATTTCAGAGATATAAGCACTTCACTACGCCAAAATCCCAACCTCACCAAACGAATCAACTTTTGATGCTGGTTTCACTGAAATGCTTCTTTCAGTCAGATATGCACATCAGAAGGCCAAAATCTCAACTTCACAAAACCACTCAACTTTCGATGTTGGGCTCTTTGCAGTGCTTATTTCAGCGAGATAAGCACTTCAGAATGCCGAAATCCCAACCTCACCTAACGACTCAACTTTCGACGCTGGTTTCACTGAAATGCTTCTTTCAGTCAGTTAAGCACTTCAGAAGGCCAAAATCTCAACTTCACAAAACCACTCAACTTTCGAAGCTGGACTCACTGCAGTGCTTATTTCAGCGAGATAAGCACTTCAGAATGCCGAAATCCCAACCTCACCTAACGACTCAACTTTCGACGCTGGTTTCACTGAAATGCTTCTTTCAGTCAGTTAAGCACTTCAGAATGCCAAAATCTCAACTTCACAAAACCACTCATCTTTCGATGCTGGGCTCACTGCAGTGCTTATTTCATCGAGATAAGCACTTTCAGAATGCCAAAATCCCAACCTCACCAAACGACTCAACTTTTGATGCTGGTTTCACTGAAATGCTTCTTTCAGTCAGATAAGCACTTCAGAAGGCCAAAATCTCAACTTCACAAAACCACCCATCTTTCGATCCTGGATTTACACAAATGCTTATTTCAGTGAGATAAGCACTTCAGATGACCAAAATCTCAACTTCTCAAACCACCCAACTTTCGGTCCTGGATTTACCCAAATGCTTATTTCAGTGAGATAAGCACTTCAGAAGAAAAAAATCTAAACTTCACAAAACCGCTCAACTTTATATGCTGCATTCACTGAAGTGCTTATTTCAGTGAGATAAGCACTTCAGAAGTCCAAAATCCCAACTTCACCAAACGACAAAACTTATGATGCCTTGTTCACTGAAGAGCTTATTTCAGTCAGATAAGCACTCCAGAAGGCCAAAATCACAACTTCACAAAACCACACATCTTTCGATGCTGTGTTCACTGAAGTGCTTATTTCAGCGAGATAAGCACTTCAGAATGCAAAAATCCCATCCTCACCAAACGACTCAACTTTTGATGCTGGTTTCACTGAAATGCTTCTTTAATCAGATAAGCACTTCAGAAGGCCCAAATCGCAACTTCACAAAACCACACAACTTTCGATCCTGGATTTGCACAAATGCTTATTTCAGTGAGATAAGCACTTCAGAAGACCAAAATCTAAACTTCACCAAACCACTCAACTTTCGATGCTGGATTCACTGAAGTGCTTATATCATTGAGATAAGCACTTCAGAAGTCCAAAATCACAACTTCACCAAAACACAAAACTTATGATGCCTTGTTCACTGAAGAGCTTATTTCCGTCAGATAAGCACTTTAGAAGGCCAAAATCACTACTTCACAAAACCACACATCTTTCGATGCTGTGTTCACTTCAGAAGACCAAAGTCTAAACATCAACAAACCACTCAATTTTCGATGCTGTGTTCCCTGCAGTGCTTATTTCAGAGAGATAAGCACTTCAGAATGCCAATATCCCAACCTCACCAAATGACACAAGTTTTGATGCTCGTTTCACTGAAATGCTTCTTTGAGTCAGATATGCACATCAGAAGGCAAAAATCTCAACTTCACCATACCACCCAACTTTCGATCCTGGACTTTCCCAAATGCTTATTTCAGTGAGATAAGCACTTCAGAAGACCAAAATCTAAACATCAACAAACCACTCAACTTTCGATGCTGGGTTCACTGAAGTGCTTATTTCAGCGAGATAAGCACTTCAGAATGCCAAAATCCCAACCTCACCAAACGACTCAACTTTTGATGCTGGTTTCACTGAAATGCTTCTTTAATCAGATAAGCACTTCAGAAGGCCCAAATCTCAACTTCACAAAACCACACAACTTTCGATCCTGGATTTACACAAATGCTTATTTCAGTGAGATAAGCACTTCAGAAGACCAAAATCTAAACTTCACCAAACCACTCAACTTTCGATGCTGGATTCACTGAAGTGCTTATATCATTGAGATAAGCACTTCAGAAGTCCAAAATCACAACTTCACCAAAACACAAAACTTATGATGCCTTGTTCACTGAAGAGCTTATTTCCATCAGATAAGCACTTTAGAAGGCCAAAATCACTACTTCACAAAACCACACATCTTTCGATGCTGTGTTCACTTCAGAAGACCAAAGTCTAAACATCAACAAACCACTCAATTTTCGATGCTGTGTTCACTGCAGTGCTTATTTCAGAGAGATAAGCACTTCAGAATGCCAATATCCCAACCTCACCAAACGACACAAGTTTTGATGCTCGTTTCACTGAAATGCTTCTTTGAGTCAGATATGCACATCAGAAGGCAAAAATCTCAACTTCACCATACCACCCAACTTTCGATCCTGGACTTTCCCAAATGCTTATTTCAGTGAGATAAGCACTTCAGAAGACCAAAATCTAAACATCAACAAACCACTCAACTTTCGATGCTGGGTTCACTGAAGTGCTTATTTCAGCGAGATAAGCACTTCAGAATGCCAAAATCCCAACCTCACCAAACGACTCAACTTTTGATGCTGGTTTCACTGAAATGCTTCTTTCAGTCAGATAAGCACATCAGAAGGCCAAAATCTCAACTTCACAAAACCACCCAAATTTCGATCCTGGATTTACCCAAATGCTTATTTCAGTGAGATAAGCACTTCAGAAGACAAAAATCTAAACTTCACCAAACCACTCACCTTTCGATGCTGGATTCACTGAAGTGCTTATTTCAGTGAGATAAACACTTCAGAAGTCCAAAATCCCAACTTCACCAAACCACAAAACTTATGATGCCTTGTTCACTGAAGAGCTTATTTCAGTCAGATAAGCACTTCAGAAGGCCAAAATCACTACTTCACAAAACCACACATCATTCGATGCTGTGTTCACTGAAGAGCTTATTTCAGAGAGATAAGCACTTCAGAATGCCAAAATCCCAACCTCACCAAACGACTCAACTTTTGATGCTGGTTTCACTGAAATGCTTCTTTGAGTCAGATATGCACATCAGAAGGCCAAAATCTCACCTTCACCAAACGAACCAACTTTCGATCCTGGACTTTCCCAAATGCTTATTTCAGTGAGATAAGCTCTTCAGAAGACCAAAATCTAAACTTCAACAAACCACTCAACTTTCGATGCTGGGTTCACTGAAGTGCTTATTTCAGAGATATAAGCACTTCACTACGCCAAAATCCCAACCTCACCAAACGAATCAACTTTTGATGCTGGTTTCACTGAAATGCTTCTTTCAGTCAGATATGCACATCAGAAGGCCAAAATCTCAACTTCACAAAACCACTCAACTTTCGATGTTGGGCTCTTTGCAGTGCTTATTTCAGCGAGATAAGCACTTCAGAATGCCGAAATCCCAACCTCACCTAACGACTCAACTTTCGACGCTGGTTTCACTGAAATGCTTCTTTCAGTCAGTTAAGCACTTCAGAATGCCAAAATCTCAACTTCACAAAACCACTCAACTTTCGATGCTGGGCTCACTGCAGTGCTTATTTCATCGAGAGAAGCACTTTCAGAATGCCAAAATCCCAACCTCACCAAACGACTCAACTTTTGATGCTGGTTTCACTGAAATGCTTCTTTCAGTCAGATAAGCACTTCAGAAGGCCAAAATCTCAACTTCACAAAACCACCCATCTTTCGATCCTGGATTTACACAAATGCTTATTACAGTGAGATAAGCACTTCAGAAGACCAAAATCTCAACTTCTCAAACCACCCAACTTTCGGTCCTGGATTTACCCAAATGCTTATTTCAGTGAGATAAGCACTTCAGAAGACAAAAATCTAAACCTCACAAAACCACTCAACTTTATATGCTGCATTCACTGAAGTGCTTATTTCAGTGAGATAAGCACTTCAGAAGTCCAAAATCCCAACTTCACCAAACGACAAAACTTATGATGCCTTGTTCACTGAAGAGCTTATTTCAGTCAGATAAGCACTCCAGAAGGCCAAAATCACAACTTCACAAAACCACACATCTTTCGATGCTGTGTTCACTGAAGTGCTTATTTCAGCGAGATAAGCACTTCAGAATGCAAAAATCCCATCCTCACCAAACGACTCAACTTTTGATGCTGGTTTCACTGAAATGCTTCTTTAATCAGATAAGCACTTCAGAAGGCCCAAATCTCAACTTCACAAAACCACACAACTTTCGATCCTGGATTTACACAAATGCTTATTTCAGTGAGATAAGCACTTCAGAAGACCAAAATCTAAACTTCACCAAACCACTCAACTTTCGATGCTGGATTCACTGAAGTGCTTATATCATTGAGATAAGCACTTCAGAAGTCCAAAATCACAACTTCACCAAAACACAAAACTTATGATGCCTTGTTCACTGAAGAGCTTATTTCCGTCAGATAAGCACTTTAGAAGGCCAAAATCACTACTTCACAAAACCACACATCTTTCGATGCTGTGTTCACTTCAGAAGACCAAAGTCTAAACATCAACAAACCACTCAATTTTCGATGCTGTGTTCACTGCAGTGCTTATTTCAGAGAGATAAGCACTTCAGAATGCCAATATCCCAACCTCACCAAACGACACAAGTTTTGATGCTCGTTTCACTGAAATGCTTCTTTGAGTCAGATATGCACATCAGAAGGCAAAAATCTCAACTTCACCATACCACCCAACTTTCGATCCTGAACTTTCCCAAATGCTTATTTCAGTGAGATAAGCACTTCAGAAGACCAAAATCTAAACATCAACAAACCACTCAACTTTCGATGCTGGGTTCACTGAAGTGCTTATTTCAGCGAGATAAGCACTTCAGAATGCCAAAATCCCAACCTCACCAAACGACTCAACTTTTGATGCTGGTTTCACTGAAATGCTTCTTTCAGTCAGATAAGCACATCAGAAGGCCAAAATCTCAACTTCACAAAATCACCCAAATTTCGATCCTGGATTTACCCAAATGCTTATTTCAGTGAGATAAGCACTTCAGAAGACAAAAATCTAAACTTCACCAAACCACACAACTTTCGATCCTGGATTTACACAAATGCTTATTTCAGTGAGATAAACACTTCAGAAGTCCAAAATCCCAACTTCACCAAACCACAAAACTTATGATGCCTTGTTCACTGAAGAGCTTATTTCAGTCAGATAAGCACTTCAGAAGGCCAAAATCACTACTTCACAAAACCACACATCATTCGATGCTGTGTTCACTGAAGAGTTTATTTCAGAGAGATAAGCACTTCAGAATGCCAAAATCCCAACCTCACCAAACGACTCAACTTTTGATGCTGGTTTCACTGAAATGCTTCTTTCAGTCAGATAAGCACATCAGAAGGCCAAAATCTCAACTTCACAAAACCACCCAAATTTCGATCCTGGATTTACCCAAATGCTTATTTCAGTGAGATAAGCACTTCAGAAGACAAAAATCTAAACTTCACCAAACCACACAACTTTCGATCCTGGATTTACACAAATGCTTATTTCAGTGAGATAAACACTTCAGAAGTCCAAAATCCCAACTTCACCAAACCACAAAACTTATGATGCCTTGTTCACTGAAGAGCTTATTTCAGTCAGATAAGCACTTCAGAAGGCCAAAATCACTACTTCACAAAACCACACATCATTCGATGCTGTGTTCACTGAAGAGCTTATTTCAGAGAGATAAGCACTTCAGAATGCCAAAATCCCAACCTCACCAAACGACTCAACTTTTGATGCTGGTTTCACTGAAATGCTTCTTTGAGTCAGATATGCACATCAGAAGGCCAAAATCTCACCTTCACCAAACGAACCAACTTTCGATCCTGGACTTTCCCAAATGCATATTTCAGTGAGATAAGCTCTTCAGAAGACAAAAATCTAAACTTCAACAAACCACTCAACTTTCGATGCTGGGTTCACTGAAGTGCTTATTTCAGAGATATAAGCACTTCACTACGCCAAAATCCCAACCTCACCAAACGAATCAACTTTTGATGCTGGTTTCACTGAAATGCTTCTTTCAGTCAGATATGCACATCAGAAGGCCAAAATCTCAACTTCACAAAACCACTCAACTTTCGATGTTGGGCTCTTTGCAGTGCTTATTTCAGCGAGATAAGCACTTCAGAATGCCGAAATCCCAACCTCACCTAACGACTCAACTTTCGACGCTGGTTTCACTGAAATGCTTCTTTCAGTCAGTTAAGCACTTCAGAAGGCCAAAATCTCAACTTCACAAAACCACTCAACTTTCGAAGCTGGACTCACTGCAGTGCTTATTTCAGCGAGATAAGCACTTCAGAATGCCGAAATCCCAACCTCACCTAACGACTCAACTTTCGACGCTGGTTTCACTGAAATGCTTCTTTCAGTCAGTTAAGCACTTCAGAATGCCAAAATCTCAACTTCACAAAACCACTCATCTTTCGATGCTGGGCTCACTGCAGTGCTTATTTCATCGAGATAAGCACTTTCAGAATGCCAAAATTCCAACCTCACCAAACGACTCAACTTTTGATGCTGGTTTCACTGAAATGCTTCTTTCAGTCAGATAAGCACTTCAGAAGGCCAAAATCTCAACTTCACAAAACCACCCATCTTTCGATCCTGGATTTACACAAATGCTTATTTCAGTGAGATAAGCACTTCAGATGACCAAAATCTCAACTTCTCAAACCACCCAACTTTCGGTCCTGGATTTACCCAAATGCTTATTTCAGTGAGATAAGCACTTCAGAAGAAAAAAATCTAAACTTCACAAAACCGCTCAACTTTATATGCTGCATTCACTGAAGTGCTTATTTCAGTGAGATAAGCACTTCAGAAGTCCAAAATCCCAACTTCACCAAACGACAAAACTTATGATGCCTTGTTCACTGAAGAGCTTATTTCAGTCAGATAAGCACTCCAGAAGGCCAAAATCACAACTTCACAAAACCACACATCTTTCGATGCTGTGTTCACTGAAGTGCTTATTTCAGCGAGATAAGCACTTCAGAATGCAAAAATCCCATCCTCACCAAACGACTCAACTTTTGATGCTGGTTTCACTGAAATGCTTCTTTAATCAGATAAGCACTTCAGAAGGCCCAAATCTCAACTTCACAAAACCACACAACTTTCGATCCTGGATTTACACAAATGCTTATATCAGTGAGATAAGCACTTCAGAAGACCAAAATCTAAACTTCACCAAACCACTCAACTTTCGATGCTGGATTCACTGAAGTGCTTATATCATTGAGATAAGCACTTCAGAAGTCCAAAATCACAACTTCACCAAAACACAAAACTTATGATGCCTTGTTCACTGAAGAGCTTATTTCCGTCAGATAAGCACTTTAGAAGGCCAAAATCACTACTTCACAAAACCACACATCTTTCGATGCTGTGTTCACTTCAGAAGACCAAAGTCTAAACATCAACAAACCACTCAATTTTCGATGCTGTGTTCCCTGCAGTGCTTATTTCAGAGAGATAAGCACTTCAGAATGCCAATATCCCAACCTCACCAAATGACACAAGTTTTGATGCTCGTTTCACTGAAATGCTTCTTTGAGTCAGATATGCACATCAGAAGGCAAAAATCTCAACTTCACCATACCACCCAACTTTCGATCCTGGACTTTCCCAAATGCTTATTTCAGTGAGATAAGCACTTCAGAAGACCAAAATCTAAACATCAACAAACCACTCAACTTTCGATGCTGGGTTCACTGAAGTGCTTATTTCAGCGAGATAAGCACTTCAGAATGCCAAAATCCCAACCTCACCAAACGACTCAACTTTTGATGCTGGTTTCACTGAAATGCTTCTTTAATCAGATAAGCACTTCAGAAGGCCCAAATCTCAACTTCACAAAACCACACAACTTTCGATCCTGGATTTACACAAATGCTTATTTCAGTGAGATAAGCACTTCAGAAGACCAAAATCTAAACTTCACCAAACCACTCAACTTTCGATGCTGGATTCACTGAAGTGCTTATATCATTGAGATAAGCACTTCAGAAGTCCAAAATCACAACTTCACCAAAACACAAAACTTATGATGCCTTGTTCACTGAAGAGCTTATTTCCATCAGATAAGCACTTTAGAAGGCCAAAATCACTACTTCACAAAACCACACATCTTTCGATGCTGTGTTCACTTCAGAAGACCAAAGTCTAAACATCAACAAACCACTCAATTTTCGATGCTGTGTTCACTGCAGTGCTTATTTCAGAGAGATAAGCACTTCAGAATGCCAATATCCCAACCTCACCAAACGACACAAGTTTTGATGCTCGTTTCACTGAAATGCTTCTTTGAGTCAGATATGCACATCAGAAGGCAAAAATCTCAACTTCACCATACCACCCAACTTTCGATCCTGGACTTTCCCAAATGCTTATTTCAGTGAGATAAGCACTTCAGAAGACCAAAATCTAAACATCAACAAACCACTCAACTTTCGATGCTGGGTTCACTGAAGTGCTTATTTCAGCGAGATAAGCACTTCAGAATGCCAAAATCCCAACCTCACCAAACGACTCAACTTTTGATGCTGGTTTCACTGAAATGCTTCTTTCAGTCAGATAAGCACATCAGAAGGCCAAAATCTCAACTTCACAAAACCACCCAAATTTCGATCCTGGATTTACCCAAATGCTTATTTCAGTGAGATAAGCACTTCAGAAGACAAAAATCTAAACTTCACCAAACCACTCACCTTTCGATGCTGGATTCACTGAAGTGCTTATTTCAGTGAGATAAACACTTCAGAAGTCCAAAATCCCAACTTCACCAAACCACAAAACTTATGATGCCTTGTTCACTGAAGAGCTTATTTCAGTCAGATAAGCACTTCAGAAGGCCAAAATCACTACTTCACAAAACCACACATCATTCGATGCTGGGTTCACTGAAGTGCTTATTTCAGCGAGATAAGCACTTCAGAATGCCAAAATCCCAACCTCACCAAACGACTCAACTTTTGATGCTGGTTTCACTGAAATGCTTCTTTAATCAGATAAGCACTTCAGAAGGCCCAAATCTCAACTTCACAAAACCACACAACTTTCGATCCTGGATTTACACAAATGCTTATTTCAGTGAGATAAGCACTTCAGAAGACCAAAATCTAAACTTCACCAAACCACTCAACTTTCGATGCTGGATTCACTGAAGTGCTTATATCATTGAGATAAGCACTTCAGAAGTCCAAAATCACAACTTCACCAAAACACAAAACTTATGATGCCTTGTTCACTGAAGAGCTTATTTCCATCAGATAAGCACTTTAGAAGGCCAAAATCACTACTTCACAAAACCACACATCTTTCGATGCTGTGTTCACTTCAGAAGACCAAAGTCTAAACATCAACAAACCACTCAATTTTCGATGCTGTGTTCACTGCAGTGCTTATTTCAGAGAGATAAGCACTTCAGAATGCCAATATCCCAACCTCACCAAACGACACAAGTTTTGATGCTCGTTTCACTGAAATGCTTCTTTGAGTCAGATATGCACATCAGAAGGCAAAAATCTCAACTTCACCATACCACCCAACTTTCGATCCTGGACTTTCCCAAATGCTTATTTCAGTGAGATAAGCACTTCAGAAGACCAAAATCTAAACATCAACAAACCACTCAACTTTCGATGCTGGGTTCACTGAAGTGCTTATTTCAGCGAGATAAGCACTTCAGAATGCCAAAATCCCAACCTCACCAAACGACTCAACTTTTGATGCTGGTTTCACTGAAATGCTTCTTTCAGTCAGATAAGCACATCAGAAGGCCAAAATCTCAACTTCACAAAACCACCCAAATTTCGATCCTGGATTTACCCAAATGCTTATTTCAGTGAGATAAGCACTTCAGAAGACAAAAATCTAAACTTCACCAAACCACTCACCTTTCGATGCTGGATTCACTGAAGTGCTTATTTCAGTGAGATAAACACTTCAGAAGTCCAAAATCCCAACTTCACCAAACCACAAAACTTATGATGCCTTGTTCACTGAAGAGCTTATTTCAGTCAGATAAGCACTTCAGAAGGCCAAAATCACTACTTCACAAAACCACACATCATTCGATGCTGTGTTCACTGAAGAGCTTATTTCAGAGAGATAAGCACTTCAGAATGCCAAAATCCCAACCTCACCAAACGACTCAACTTTTGATGCTGGTTTCACTGAAATGCTTCTTTGAGTCAGATATGCACATCAGAAGGCCAAAATCTCACCTTCACCAAACGAACCAACTTTCGATCCTGGACTTTCCCAAATGCTTATTTCAGTGAGATAAGCTCTTCAGAAGACCAAAATCTAAACTTCAACAAACCACTCAACTTTCGATGCTGGGTTCACTGAAGTGCTTATTTCAGAGATATAAGCACTTCACTACGCCAAAATCCCAACCTCACCAAACGAATCAACTTTTGATGCTGGTTTCACTGAAATGCTTCTTTCAGTCAGATATGCACATCAGAAGGCCAAAATCTCAACTTCACAAAACCACTCAACTTTCGATGTTGGGCTCATTGCAGTGCTTATTTCAGCGAGATAAGCACTTCAGAATGCCGAAATCCCAACCTCACCTAACGACTCAACTTTCGACGCTGGTTTCACTGAAATGCTTCTTTCAGTCAGTTAAGCACTTCAGAATGCCAAAATCTCAACTTCACAAAACCACTCAACTTTCGATGCTGGGCTCACTGCAGTGCTTATTTCATCGAGAGAAGCACTTTCAGAATGCCAAAATCCCAACCTCACCAAACGACTCAACTTTTGATGCTGGTTTCACTGAAATGCTTCTTTCAGTCAGATAAGCACTTCAGAAGGCCAAAATCTCAACTTCACAAAACCACCCATCTTTCGATCCTGGATTTACACAAATGCTTATTTCAGTGAGATAAGCACTTCAGAAGACCAAAATCTCAACTTCTCAAACCACCCAACTTTCGGTCCTGGATTTACCCAAATGCTTATTTCAGTGAGATAAGCACTTCAGAAGACAAAAATCTAAACTTCACAAAACCACTCAACTTTATATGCTGCATTCACTGAAGTGCTTATTTCAGTGAGATAAGCACTTCAGAAGTCCAAAATCCCAACTTCACCAAACGACAAAACTTATGATGCCTTGTTCACTGAAGAGCTTATTTCAGTCAGATAAGCACTCCAGAAGGCCAAAATCACAACTTCACAAAACCACACATCTTTCGATGCTGTGTTCACTGAAGTGCTTATTTCAGCGAGATAAGCTCTTCAGAATGCAAAAATCCCATCCTCACCAAACGACTCAACTTTTGATGCTGGTTTCACTGAAATGCTTCTTTAATCAGATAAGCACTTCAGAAGGCCCAAATCTCAACTTCACAAAACCACACAACTTTCGATCCTGGATTTACACAAATGCTTATTTCAGTGAGATAAGCACTTCAGAAGACCAAAATCTAAACTTCACCAAACCACTCAACTTTCGATGCTGGATTCACTGAAGTGCTTATATCATTGAGATAAGCACTTCAGAAGTCCAAAATCACAACTTCACCAAAACACAAAACTTATGATGCCTTGTTCACTGAAGAGCTTATTTCCGTCAGATAAGCACTTTAGAAGGCCAAAATCACTACTTCACAAAACCACACATCTTTCGATGCTGTGTTCACTTCAGAAGACCAAAGTCTAAACATCAACAAACCACTCAATTTTCGATGCTGTGTTCACTGCAGTGCTTATTTCAGAGAGATAAGCACTTCAGAATGCCAATATCCCAACCTCACCAAACGACACAAGTTTTGATGCTCGTTTCACTGAAATGCTTCTTTGAGTCAGATATGCACATCAGAAGGCAAAAATCTCAACTTCACCATACCACCCAACTTTCGATCCTGGACTTTCCCAAATGCTTATTTCAGTGAGATAAGCACTTCAGAAGACCAAAATCTAAACATCAACAAACCACTCAACTTTCGATGCTGGTATCACTGAAGTGCTTATTTCAGCGAGATAAGCACTTCAGAATGCCAAAATCCCAACCTCACCAAACGACTCAACTTTTGATGCTGGTTTCACTGAAATGCTTCTTTCAGTCAGATAAGCACTTCAGAAGGCCAAAATCTCAACTTCACAAAACCACCCATCTTTCGATCCTGGATTTACACAAATGCTTATTTCAGTGAGATAAGCACTTCAGAAGACCAAAATCTCAACTTCTCAAACCACCCAACATTCGGTCCTGGATTTACCCAAATGCTTATTTCAGTGAGATAAGCACTTCAGAAGACAAAAATCTAAACTTCACAAAACCACTCAACTTTATATGCTGCATTCACTGAAGTGCTTATTTCAGTGAGATAAGCACTTCAGAAGTCCAAAATCCCAACTTCACCAAACGACAAAACTTATGATGCCTTGTTCACTGAAGAGCTTATTTCAGTCAGATAAGCACTCCAGAAGGCCAAAATCACAACTTCACAAAACCACACATCTTTCGATGCTGTGTTCACTGAAGTGCTTATTTCAGCGAGATAAGCTCTTCAGAATGCAAAAATCCCATCCTCACCAAACGACTCAACTTTTGATGCTGGTTTCACTGAAATGCTTCTTTAATCAGATAAGCACTTCAGAAGGCCCAAATCTCAACTTCACAAAACCACACAACTTTCGATCCTGGATTTACACAAATGCTTATTTCAGTGAGATAAGCACTTCAGAAGACCAAAATCTAAACTTCACCAAACCACTCAACTTTCGATGCTGGATTCACTGAAGTGCTTATATCATTGAGATAAGCACTTCAGAAGTCCAAAATCACAACTTCACCAAAACACAAAACTTATGATGCCTTGTTCACTGAAGAGCTTATTTCCGTCAGATAAGCACTTTAGAAGGCCAAAATCACTACTTCACAAAACCACACATCTTTCGATGCTGTGTTCACTTCAGAAGACCAAAGTCTAAACATCAACAAACCACTCAATTTTCGATGCTGTGTTCACTGCAGTGCTTATTTCAGAGAGATAAGCACTTCAGAATGCCAATATCCCAACCTCACCAAACGACACAAGTTTTGATGCTCGTTTCACTGAAATGCTTCTTTGAGTCAGATATGCACATCAGAAGGCAAAAATCTCAACTTCACCATACCACCCAACTTTCGATCCTGGACTTTCCCAAATGCTTATTTCAGTGAGATAAGCACTTCAGAAGACCAAAATCTAAACATCAACAAACCACTCAACTTTCGATGCTGGTATCACTGAAGTGCTTATTTCAGCGAGATAAGCACTTCAGAATGCCAAAATCCCAACCTCACCAAACGACTCAACTTTTGATGCTGGTTTCACTGAAATGCTTCTTTCAGTCAGATAAGCACATCAGAAGGCCAAAATCTCAACTTCACAAAACCACCCAAATTTCGATCCTGGATTTACCCAAATGCTTATTTCAGTGAGATAAGCACTTCAGAAGACAAAAATCTAAACTTCACCAAACCACTCACCTTTCGATGCTGGATTCACTGAAGTGCTTATTTCAGTGAGATAAACACTTCAGAAGTCCAAAATCCCAACTTCACCAAACCACAAAACTTATGATGCCTTGTTCACTGAAGAGCTTATTTCAGTCAGATAAGCACTTCAGAAGGCCAAAATCACTACTTCACAAAACCACACATCATTCGATGCTGTGTTCACTGAAGAGTTTATTTCAGAGAGATAAGCACTTCAGAATGCCAAAATCACAACCTCACCAAACGACTCAACTTTTGATGCTGGTTTCACTGAAATGCTTCTTTGAGTCAGATATGCACATCAGAAGGCCAAAATCTCACCTTCACCAAACGAACCAACTTTCGATCCTGGACTTTCCCAAATGCATATTTCAGTGAGATAAGCTCTTCAGAAGACCAAAATCTAAACTTCAACAAACCACTCAACTTTCGATGCTGGGCTCACTGCAGTGCTTATTTCAGAGAGATAAGCACTTCAGAATGCCAAAATCCCAACCTCACCAAACGACTCAACTTTTGATGCTGGTTTCACTGAAATGCTTCTTTCAGTCAGATAAGCACTTCAGAAGGCCAAAATCTCAACTTCACAAAACCACCCAACTTTCGATCCTGGATTTACACAAATGCTTATTTCAGTGAGATAAGCACTTCAGAAGACCAAAATCTCACCTTCACCAAACCAACCAACTTTCGATCCTGGATTTACCAAAATGCTTATTTCAGTGAGATAAGCACTTCAGAAGACCAAAATATAAACTTCACCAAACCACCCAACTTTCGATCCTGGACTTTCCCAAATGCTTATTTCAGTGAGATAAGCACTTCAGAAAACCAAAATCTGAACTTCACCAAACCACTCAACTTTCGATGCTGGGTTCACTGAAGTGCTTATTTCAGAGAGATAAGCACTTCAGAAGTCCAAAATCCCAACTTCACCAAACGACAAAACTTATGATGCCTTGTTCACTGAAGAGCTTATTTCAGTCAGATAAGCACTCCAGAAGGCCAAAATCACAACTTCACAAAACCACACATCTTTCGATGCTGTGTTCACTGAAGTGCTTATTTCAGCGAGATAAGCTCTTCAGAATGCAAAAATCCCATCCTCACCAAACGACTCAACTTTTGATGCTGGTTTCACTGAAATGCTTCTTTAATCAGATAAGCACTTCAGAAGGCCCAAATCTCAACTTCACAAAACCACACAACTTTCGATCCTGGATTTACACAAATGCTTATTTCAGTGAGATAAGCACTTCAGAAGACCAAAATCTAAACTTCACCAAACCACTCAACTTTCGATGCTGGATTCACTGAAGTGCTTATATCATTGAGATAAGCACTTCAGAAGTCCAAAATCACAACTTCACCAAAACACAAAACTTATGATGCCTTGTTCACTGAAGAGCTTATTTCCGTCAGATAAGCACTTTAGAAGGCCAAAATCACTACTTCACAAAACCACACATCTTTCGATGCTGTGTTCACTTCAGAAGACCAAAGTCTAAACATCAACAAACCACTCAATTTTCGATGCTGTGTTCACTGCAGTGCTTATTTCAGAGAGATAAGCACTTCAGAATGCCAATATCCCAACCTCACCAAACGACACAAGTTTTGATGCTCGTTTCACTGAAATGCTTCTTTGAGTCAGATATGCACATCAGAAGGCAAAAATCTCAACTTCACCATACCACCCAACTTTCGATCCTGGACTTTCCCAAATGCTTATTTCAGTGAGATAAGCACTTCAGAAGACCAAAATCTAAACATCAACAAACCACTCAACTTTCGATGCTGGTATCACTGAAGTGCTTATTTCAGCGAGATAAGCACTTCAGAATGCCAAAATCCCAACCTCACCAAACGACTCAACTTTTGATGCTGGTTTCACTGAAATGCTTCTTTCAGTCAGATAAGCACATCAGAAGGCCAAAATCTCAACTTCACAAAACCACCCAAATTTCGATCCTGGATTTACCCAAATGCTTATTTCAGTGAGATAAGCACTTCAGAAGACAAAAATCTAAACTTCACCAAACCACTCACCTTTCGATGCTGGATTCACTGAAGTGCTTATTTCAGTGAGATAAACACTTCAGAAGTCCAAAATCCCAACTTCACCAAACCACAAAACTTATGATGCCTTGTTCACTGAAGAGCTTATTTCAGTCAGATAAGCACTTCAGAAGGCCAAAATCACTACTTCACAAAACCACACATCATTCGATGCTGTGTTCACTGAAGAGTTTATTTCAGAGAGATAAGCACTTCAGAATGCCAAAATCCCAACCTCACCAAACGACTCAACTTTTGATGCTGGTTTCACTGAAATGCTTCTTTGAGTCAGATATGCACATCAGAAGGCCAAAATCTCACCTTCACCAAACGAACCAACTTTCGATCCTGGACTTTCCCAAATGCATATTTCAGTGAGATAAGCTCTTCAGAAGACCAAAATCTAAACTTCAACAAACCACTCAACTTTCGATGCTGGGCTCACTGCAGTGCTTATTTCAGAGAGATAAGCACTTCAGAATGCCAAAATCCCAACCTCACCAAACGACTCAACTTTTGATGCTGGTTTCACTGAAATGCTTCTTTCAGTCAGATAAGCACTTAAGAAGGCCAAAATCTCAACTTCACAAAACCACCCAACTTTCGATCCTGGATTTACACAAATGCTTATTTCAGTGAGATAAGCACTTCAGAAGACCAAAATCTCACCTTCACCAAACCAACCAACTTTCGATCCTGGATTTACCAAAATGCTTATTTCAGTGAGATAAGCACTTCAGAAGACCAAAATATAAACTTCACCAAACCACCCAACTTTCGATCCTGGACTTTCCCAAATGCTTATTTCAGTGAGATAAGCACTTCAGAAAACCAAAATCTGAACTTCACCAAACCACTCAACTTTCGATGCTGGGTTCACTGAAGTGCTTATTTCAGAGAGATAAGCACTTCAGAAGACCAAAATCCCAACCTCACCAAACGAATCAACTTTTGATGCTGGTTTCACTGAAATGCTTCTTTCAGTCAGATAAGCACTTCAGAAGGACAAAATCTCAACTTCACAAAACCACCCAACTTTCGATCCTGGATTTACACAAATGCTTATTTCAGTGAGATAAGCACTTCAGAATGCAAAAATCCCAACCTCACCAAACGACTCAATTTTTGATGCTGGTTTCACTGAATTGCTTATTTCAGTGAGATAAGCACTTCAGAAGTCCAAAATCACAACTTCACCAAACCACAAAACTTATGATGCCTTGTTCACTGAAGAGCTTATTTCAGTCAGATAAGCACTTCAGAAGGCCAAAATCACTACTTCAGAAAACCACACATCTTTCGATGCTGTGTTCACTGAAGTGCTTATTTCAGAGAGATAAGCACTTCAGAATGCCAAAATCCCAACCTCACCAAACGACTCAAGTTTTGATGCTGGTTTCACTGAAATGCTTCTTTGAGTCAGATATGCACATCAGAAGGCAAAAATCTGAACTTCACCATACCACCCAACTTTCGATCCTGGACTTCCCAAAGGCTTATTTCAGTGAGATAAGCACTTCAGATGAACAAAATCTAAACTTCAACAAACCAATCAACTTTCGATGCTGGGTTCACTGAAGTGCTCATTTCAGAGAGATAAGCACTTCCGAATGCCAAAATCCCAACCTCACCAAACGACTCAACTTTTGATGCTGGTTTCACTGAATTGCTTATTTCAGTGAGATAAGCACTTCAAAAGGCCAAATTTTCTACTTCACAAAACCACTCAACGTTCGATGCTGGGCTCACTGCAGTGCTTATTTCAGTGAGATAAGCACTTCAGAATGCCAAAAACTCAACTTCACAAAACCACTCATCTTTCGATGCTGGGCTCACTGCAGTGCTTATTTCAGAGAGATAAGCACTTCAGAATGCCAAAATCCCAACCTCACCAAACGACTCAACTTTTGATGCTGGTTTCACTGAAATGCTTCTTTCAGTCAGATAAGCACTTCAGAAGGCCAAAATCTCAACTTCACAAAACCACTCAACTTTCGATCCTGGATTTACACAAATGCTTATTTCAGTGAGATAAGCACTTCAGAAAACCAAAATCTGAACTTCACCATACCACTCAACTTTCGATGCTGGGTTCACTGAAGTGCTTATTTCAGAGAGATAAGCACTTCACTATGCCAAAATCCCAACCTCACCAAACGAATCAACTTTTGATGCTGGTTTCACTGAAATGCTTCTTTCAGTCAGATATGCACATCAGAAGGCCAAAATCTCAACTTCACAAAACCACTCAACTTTCGATGTTGGGCTCACTGCAGTGCTTATTTCAGCGAGATATGTACTTCAGAATGCCAAAATCCCAACCTCACCAAACGACTCAACTTTAGATGCTGGTTTCACTGAAATGCTTCTTTCAGTCAGATAAGCACTTCAGAAGGACAAAATCTCAACTTCACAAAACCACCCAACTTTCGATCCTGGATTTACCCAAATGCTTATTTCAGTGAGATAAGCACATCAGAATGCAAAAATCCCAACCTCACCAAACGACTCAACTTTTGATGCTGGTTTCACTGAATTGCTTATTTCAGTGAGATAAGCACTTCAGAAGTCCAAAATCACAACTTCACCAAACCACAAAGCTTATGATGCCTTGTTCACTGAAGAGCTTATTTCAGTCAGATAAGCACTTCAGAAGGCCAAAATCACTACTTCAGAAAACCACACAACTTTCGAGGCTGTGTTCACTGAAGTGCTTATTTCAGAGAGATAAGCACTTCAGAATGCCAAAATCCCAACCTCAACAAACGACTCAAGTTTTGATGCTGGTTTCACTGAAATGCTTCTTTGAGTCAGATATGCACATCAGAAGGCAAAAATCTCAACTTCACCATACCACCCAACTTTCGATCCTGGACTTCCCAAAGGCTTATTTCAGTGAGATAAGCACTTCAGATGACCAAAATCTAAACTTCAACAAACCACTCAACTTTCGATGCTGGGTTCACTGAAGTGCTCATTTCAGAGAGATAAGCACTTCAGAATGCCAAAATCCCAACCTCACCAAACGACTCAACTTTTGATGCTGGTTTCACTGAATTGCTTATTTCAGTGAGATAAGCACTTCAAAAGGCCAAATTTTCTACTTCACAAAACCACTCAACTTTCGATGCTGGGCTCACTGCAGTGCTTATTTCAGTGAGATAAGCACTTCAGAATGCCAAAAACTCAACTTCACAAAACCACTCATCTTTCGATGCTGGGCTCACTGCAGTGCTTATTTCAGAGAGATAAGCACTTCAGAATGCCAAAATCCCAACCTCACCAAACGACTCAACTTTTGATGCTGGTTTCACTGAAATGCTTCTTTCAGTCAGATAAGCACTTCAGAAGGCAAAAATCTCAACTTCACCATACCACCCAACTTTCGATCCTGGACTTTCCCAAAGGCTTATTTCAGTGAGATAAGCTCTTCAGAATGCCAAAAACTCAACTTCACCAAACCACTCATCTTTCGATGCTGGGCTCACTGCAGTGCTTATTTCAGAGAGATAAGCACTTCAGAATGCCAAAATCCCAACCTCACCAAACGACTCAACTTTTGATGCTGGTTTCACTGAAATGCTTCTTTCAGTCAGATAAGCACTTCAGAAGGCCAAAATCTCAACTTCACAAAACCACCCAACTTTCGATCCTGGATTTACACAAATGCTTATTTCAGTGAGATAAGCACTTCAGAAGACCAAAATCTCACCTTCACCAAACCAACCAACTTTCGATCCTGGATTTACCAAAATGCTTATTTCAGTGAGATAAGCACTTCAGAAGACCAAAATATAAACTTCACCAAACCACCCAACTTTCGATCCTGGACTTTCCCAAATGCTTATTTCAGTGAGATAAGCACTTCAGAAAACCAAAATCTGAACTTCACCAAACCATTCAACTTTCGATGCTGGGTTCACTGAAGTGCTTATTTCAGAGAGATAGCACTTCAGAAGACCAAAATCCCAACCTCACCAAACGAATCAACTTTTGATGCTGGTTTCACTGAAATGCTTCTTTCAGTCAGATAAGCACTTCAGAAGGACAAAATCTCAACTTCACAAAACCACCCAACTTTCGATCCTGGATTTACCCAAATGCTTATTTCAGTGAGATAAGCACTTCAGAATGCAAAAATCCCAACCTCACCAAACGACTCAATTTTTGATGCTGGTTTCACTGAATTGCTTATTTCAGTGAGATAAGCACTTCAGAAGTCCAAAATCACAACTTCACCAAACCACAAAACTTATGATGCCTTGTTCACTGAAGAGCTTATTTCAGTCAGATAAGCACTTCAGAAGGACAAAATCACTACTTCAGAAAACCACACATCTTTCGATGCTGTGTTCACTGAAGTGCTTATTTCAGAGAGATAAGCACTTCAGAATGCCAAAATCACAACCTCACCAAACGACTCAACTTTTGATGCTGGTTTCACTGAAATGGTTCTTTGAGTCAGATATGCACATCAGAAGGCAAAAATCTCAACTTCACCATACCACCCAACTTTCGATCCTGGACTTTCCCAAAGGCTTATTTCAGTGAGATAAGCACTTCAGATGACCAAAATCTAAACTTCACCAAACCACTCAACTTTCGATGCTGGGTTCACTGAAGTGCTCATTTCAGAGAGATAAGCACTTCACAATGCCAAAATCCCAACCTCACCAAACGACTCAACTTTTGATGCTGGTTTCACTGAATTGCTTATTTCAGTCAGATAAGCACTTCAGAAGGACAAAATCTCACCTTCACAAAACCACCCAACTTTCGATCCTGGATTTACCCAAATGCTTATTTCAGTGAGATAAGCACTTCAGAAGACCAAAATCTCACCTTCACCAAACCAACCAACTTTCGATCCTGGATTTACCCAAATGCTTATTTCAGTGAGATAAGCACTTCAAAAGGCCAAATTTTCTACTTCACAAAACCACTCAACTTTCGATGCTGGGCTCACTGTAGTGCTTATTTCAGTGAGATAAGCACTTCAGAATGCCAAAAACTCAACTTCACAAAACCACTCATCTTTCGATGCTGGGCTCACTGCAGTGCTTATTTCAGAGAGATAAGCACTTCAGAATGCCAAAATCCCAACCTCACCAAACGACTCAACTTTTGATGCTGGTTTCACTGAAATGCTTCTTTCAGTCAGATAAGCACTTCAGAAGGCCAAAATCTCAACTTCACAAAACCACCCAACTTTCGATCCTCGATTTACACAAATGCTTATTTCAGTGAGATAAGCACTTCAGAAGACCAAAATCTCACCTTCACCAAACCAACCAACTTTCGATCCTGGATTTACCCAAATGCTTATTTCAGTGAGATAAGCACTTCAGAAGACCAAAATATAAACTTCACCAAACCACCCAACTTTCGATCCTGGACTTTCCCAAATGGTTGTTTCAGTGAGATAAGCACTTCAGAAAACCAAAATCTGAACTTCACCATACCACTCAACTTTCGATGCTGGGTTCACTGAAGTGCTTATTTCATAGAGATAAGCACTTCACTACGCGAAAATCCCAACCTCACCAAACGAATCAACTTTTGATGCTGGTTTCACTGAAATGCTTCTTTCAGTCAGATATGCACATCAGAAGGCCAAAATCTCAACTTCACAAAACCACTCAACTTTCGATGTTGGGCTCACTGCAGTGCTTATTTCAGCGAGATAAGCACTTCAGAATGCCAAAATCCCAACCTCACCAAACGACTCAACTTTAGATGCTGGTTTCACTGAAATGCTTCTTTCAGTCAGATAAGCACTTCAGAAGGACAAAATCTCACCTTCACAAAACCACCCAACTTTCGATCCTGGATTTACCCAAATGCTTATTTCAGTGAGATAAGCACTTCAGAATGCAAAAATCCCAACCTCACCAAACGACTCAATTTTTGATGCTGGTTTCACTGAATTGCTTATTTCAGTGAGATAAGCACTTCAGAAGTCCAAAATCACAACTTCACCAAACCACAAAACTTATGATGCCTTGTTCACTGAAGAGCTTATTTCAGTCAGATAAGCACTTCAGAAGGCCAAAATCACTACTTCAGAAAACCACACATCTTTCGATGCTGTGTTCACTGAAGTGCTTATTTCAGAGAGATAAGCACTTTCAGAATGCCAAAATCCCAACCTCACCAAACGACTCAACTTTTGATGCTGGTTTCACTGAATTGCTTATTTCAGTGAGATAAGCACTTCAAAAGGCCAAATTTTCTACTTCACAAAACCACTCAACTTTCGATGCTGGGCTCACTGCAGTGCTTATTTCAGTGAGATAAGCACTTCAGAATGCCAAAAACTCAACTTCACAAAACCACTCATCTTTCGATGCTGGGCTCACTGCAGTGCTTATTTCAGAGAGATAAGCACTTCAGAATGCCAAAATCCCAACCTCACCAAACGACTCAACTTTTGATGCTGGTTTCACTGAAATGCTTCTTTCAGTCAGATAAGCACTTCAGAAGGCAAAAATCTCAACTTCACCATACCACCCAACTTTCGATCCTGGACTTTCCCAAAGGCTTATTTCAGTGAGATAAGCTCTTCAGAATGCCAAAAACTCAACTTCACCAAACCACTCATCTTTCGATGCTGGGCTCACTGCAGTGCTTATTTCAGAGAGATAAGCACTTCAGAATGCCAAAATCCCAACCTCACCAAACGACTCAACTTTTGATGCTGGTTTCACTGAAATGCTTCTTTCAGTCAGATAAGCACTTCAGAAGGCCAAAATCTCAACTTCACAAAACCACCCAACTTTCGATCCTGGATTTACACAAATGCTTATTTCAGTGAGATAAGCACTTCAGAAGACCAAAATCTCACCTTCACCAAACCAACCAACTTTCGATCCTGGATTTACCAAAATGCTTATTTCAGTGAGATAAGCACTTCAGAAGACCAAAATATAAACTTCACCAAACCACCCAACTTTCGATCCTGGACTTTCCCAAATGCTTATTTCAGTGAGATAAGCACTTCAGAAAACCAAAATCTGAACTTCACCAAACCATTCAACTTTCGATGCTGGGTTCACTGAAGTGCTTATTTCAGAGAGATAGCACTTCAGAAGACCAAAATCCCAACCTCACCAAACGAATCAACTTTTGATGCTGGTTTCACTGAAATGCTTCTTTCAGTCAGATAAGCACTTCAGAAGGACAAAATCTCAACTTCACAAAACCACCCAACTTTCGATCCTGGATTTACCCAAATGCTTATTTCAGTGAGATAAGCACTTCAGAATGCAAAAATCCCAACCTCACCAAACGACTCAATTTTTGATGCTGGTTTCACTGAATTGCTTATTTCAGTGAGATAAGCACTTCAGAAGTCCAAAATCACAACTTCACCAAACCACAAAACTTATGATGCCTTGTTCACTGAAGAGCTTATTTCAGTCAGATAAGCACTTCAGAAGGACAAAATCACTACTTCAGAAAACCACACATCTTTCGATGCTGTGTTCACTGAAGTGCTTATTTCAGAGAGATAAGCACTTCAGAATGCCAAAATCACAACCTCACCAAACGACTCAACTTTTGATGCTGGTTTCACTGAAATGGTTCTTTGAGTCAGATATGCACATCAGAAGGCAAAAATCTCAACTTCACCATACCACCCAACTTTCGATCCTGGACTTTCCCAAAGGCTTATTTCAGTGAGATAAGCACTTCAGATGACCAAAATCTAAACTTCACCAAACCACTCAACTTTCGATGCTGGGTTCACTGAAGTGCTCATTTCAGAGAGATAAGCACTTCACAATGCCAAAATCCCAACCTCACCAAACGACTCAACTTTTGATGCTGGTTTCACTGAATTGCTTATTTCAGTCAGATAAGCACTTCAGAAGGACAAAATCTCACCTTCACAAAACCACCCAACTTTCGATCCTGGATTTACCCAAATGCTTATTTCAGTGAGATAAGCACTTCAGAAGACCAAAATCTCACCTTCACCAAACCAACCAACTTTCGATCCTGGATTTACCCAAATGCTTATTTCAGTGAGATAAGCACTTCAAAAGGCCAAATTTTCTACTTCACAAAACCACTCAACTTTCGATGCTGGGCTCACTGTAGTGCTTATTTCAGTGAGATAAGCACTTCAGAATGCCAAAAACTCAACTTCACAAAACCACTCATCTTTCGATGCTGGGCTCACTGCAGTGCTTATTTCAGAGAGATAAGCACTTCAGAATGCCAAAATCCCAACCTCACCAAACGACTCAACTTTTGATGCTGGTTTCACTGAAATGCTTCTTTCAGTCAGATAAGCACTTCAGAAGGCCAAAATCTCAACTTCACAAAACCACCCAACTTTCGATCCTCGATTTACACAAATGCTTATTTCAGTGAGATAAGCACTTCAGAAGACCAAAATCTCACCTTCACCAAACCAACCAACTTTCGATCCTGGATTTACCCAAATGCTTACTTCAGTGAGATAAGCACTTCAGAAGACCAAAATATAAACTTCACCAAACCACCCAACTTTCGATCCTGGACTTTCCCAAATGGTTGTTTCAGTGAGATAAGCACTTCAGAAAACCAAAATCTGAACTTCACCATACCACTCAACTTTCGATGCTGGGTTCACTGAAGTGCTTATTTCATAGAGATAAGCACTTCACTACGCGAAAATCCCAACCTCACCAAACGAATCAACTTTTGATGCTGGTTTCACTGAAATGCTTCTTTCAGTCAGATATGCACATCAGAAGGCCAAAATCTCAACTTCACAAAACCACTCAACTTTCGATGTTGGGCTCACTGCAGTGCTTATTTCAGCGAGATAAGCACTTCAGAATGCCAAAATCCCAACCTCACCAAACGACTCAACTTTAGATGCTGGTTTCACTGAAATGCTTCTTTCAGTCAGATAAGCACTTCAGAAGGACAAAATCTCACCTTCACAAAACCACCCAACTTTCGATCCTGGATTTACCCAAATGCTTATTTCAGTGAGATAAGCACTTCAGAATGCAAAAATCCCAACCTCACCAAACGACTCAATTTTTGATGCTGGTTTCACTGAATTGCTTATTTCAGTGAGATAAGCACTTCAGAAGTCCAAAATCACAACTTCACCAAACCACAAAACTTATGATGCCTTGTTCACTGAAGAGCTTATTTCAGTCAGATAAGCACTTCAGAAGGCCAAAATCACTACTTCAGAAAACCACACATCTTTCGATGCTGTGTTCACTGAAGTGCTTATTTCAGAGAGATAAGCACTTTCAGAATGCCAAAATCCCAACCTCACCAAACGACTCACGTTTTGATGCTGGTTTCACTGAAATGCTTCTTTGAGTCAGATATGCACATCAGAAGGCAAAAATCTCAACTTCACCATACCACCCAACTTTCGATCCTGGACTTTCCCAAAGGCTTATTTCAGTGAGATAAGCACTTCAGAATGCCAAATACTCAACTTCACAAAACCACTCATCTTTCGATGCTGTGTTCACTGCAGTGCTTATTTCAGAGAGATAAGCACTTCAGAATGCCAAAATCCCAACCTCACCAAACGACTCAACTTTTGATGCTGGTTTCACTGAAATGCTTCTATCAGTCAGATAAGCACTTCAGAAGGCCAAAATCTCAACTTCACAAAACCACCCAACTTTCGATCCTGGATTTACCCAAATGCTTTATTTCAGTGAGATAAGCACTTCAGAAGACCAAAATCTAAACTTCACCAAACCAACCAACTTTCGATGCTGCATTCACTGCAGCGCTTATTTCAGAGAGATAAGCACTTCAGAAGTCCAATATCCCAACCTCACCAAACGACTCAACTTTTGATGCTGGTTTCAGTGAATTGCTTATTTGTTTTGAGATAAGTACTTCAGAAGGACAAAATCTCAACTTCACAAAACCACTCAACTTTAGATGCTGGTTTCACTGAAATGCTTCTTTCATTCAGATATGCACATCAGAAGGCCAAAATCTCAACTTCACAAAACAACTCAACTTTCGATGTTGGGCTCACTTGCAGAGCTTATTTCAGCGAGATAAGCACTTCAGAATGCCAAAATCCCAACCTGACCAAACGACTCAACTTTAGATGCTGGTTTCACTGAAATGCTTCTTTCAGTCAGATAAGCACTTCAGAAGGACAAAATCTCAACTTCACCAAACCACCCAACTTTCGATCCTGGACTTTCCCAAATGGTTCTTTCAGTGAGATAAGTACTTCAGAAAACCAAAATCTGAACTTCACCATACCACTCAACTTTCGATGCTGGGTTCACTGAAGTGCTTATTTCAGAGAGATAAGCACTTCACTACGCCAAAATCCCAACCTCACCAAACGAATCAACTTTTGATGCTGGTTTCACTGAAATGCTTCTTTCAGTCAGGTATGCACATCAGAAGGCCAAAATCTCAACTTCACAAAACCACTCAACTTTCGATGTTGGGCTCACTGCAATGCTTATTTCAACGAGATAAGCACTTCAGAATGCCAAAATCCCAACCTCACCAAACGACTCAACTTTAGATGCTGGTTTCACTGAAATGCTTCTTTCAGTCAGATAAGCACTTCAGAAGGACAAAATCTCAACTTCACAAAACCACCCAACTTTCGATCCTGGATTTACCCAAATGCTTATTTCAGTGAGATAAGCACTTCAGAATGCAAAAATCCCAACCTCACCAAACGAATCAACTTTTGATGCTGGTTTCACTGAAATGCTTCTTTGAGTCAGATATGCACATCAGAAGGCAAAAATCTCAACTTCACCATACCACCCGACTTTCGATCCTGGACTTTCCCAAATGCTTATTTCAGTGAGATAAGCACTTCAGAAGACCAAAATCTAAACTTCACCAAACCACTCAACTTTCGATGCTGCATTCACTGCAGCGCTTATTTCAGAGAGATAAGCACTTCAGAAGTCCAAAATCCCAACCTCACCAAACGACTCAACTATTGATGCTGGTTTCACTGAAATGCTTCTTTCAGTCAGATAAGCACTTCAGAAGGACAAAATCTCATCTTCACAAAACCACCCAACTTTCGATCCTGGATTTACCCAAATGCTTATTTCAGTGAGATAAGCACTTCAGAAGTCCAAAATCCCAACCTCACCAAAGGACTCAAGTTTTGATGCTGGTTTCACTGAATTGCTTATTTTTTTTGAGATAAGCACTTCAGAAGGCCAAAATCTCATCTTCACAAAACCACTCAACTTTAGATGCTGGTTTCACTGAAATGCTTCTTTCAGTAAGATATGCACATCAGAAGGCCAAAATCTCAACTTCACAAAACAACTCAACTTTCGATGTTGGGCTCACTGCAGTGCTTATTTCAGCGAGATAAGCACTTCAGAATGCCAAAATCCCAACCTCACCAAACGACTCAACTTTAGATGCTGGTTTCACTGAATTGCTTATTTCAGTGAGATAAGCACTTCAAAAGGCCAAATTTTCTACTTCACAAAACCACTCAACTTTCGATGCTGGGCTCACTGTAGTGCTTATTTCAGTGAGATAAGCACTTCAGAATGCCAAAAACTCAACTTCAAAAACCACTCATCTTTCGATGCTGGGCTCACTGCAGTGCTTATTTCAGAGAGATAAGCACTTCAGAATGCCAAAATCCCAACCTCACCAAACGACTCAACTTTTGATGCTGGTTTCACTGAAATGCTTCATTCAGTCAGATAAGCACTTCAGAATGCCAAAATCTCAACTTCACAAAACCACCCAACTTTCGATCCTCGATTTACACAAATGCTTATTTCAGTGAGATAAGCACTTCAGAAGACCAAAATCTCACCTTCACCAAACCAACCAAATTTCGATCCTGGATTTACCCAAATGCTTATTTCAGTGAGATAAGCACTTCAGAAGACCAAAATCTAAACTTCACCAAACCACTCAACTTTCGATGCTGCATTCACTGCAGCGCTTATTTCAGAGAGATAAGCACTTCAGAAGTCCAAAATCCCAACCTCACCAAACGACTCAACTTTTGATGCTGGTTTCACTGAATTGCTTATTTATTTTGAGATAAGCACTTCAGAAGTCCAAAATCCCAACCTCACCAAACGAATCAACTTTTGATACTGGTTTCACTGAAATGCTTCTTTCAGTCAAATATGCACATCAGAAGGCCAAAATCTCAACTTCACAAAACAACTCAACTTTCAATGTTGGGCTCACTGCAGTGCTTATTTCAGCGAGACAAACACTTCAGAATGCCAAAATCCCAACCTCACCAAACGACTCAACTTTCGATGCTGGTTTCACTGAAATGCTTCTTTCAGTCAGATAAGCACTTCAGAGGCCAAAATCTCAACATCTCAAAACCACAAAACTTTCGATCCTGGATTTACACAAATGCTTATTTCAGTGAGATAAGCCCTTCCGAAGACCAAAATCTTAACTTCACCAAACCCCCCAACTTTCGATTCTGGATTTACCCAAATGCTTATTTCAGTGAGATAAGCACTTCAGAAGACCAAAATCTAAACTTCACCAAACGACTCAACTTTCGATGCTGGTTTCACTGAAATGCTTCTTTCAGTCAGATAATCACTTCAGAAGGCCAAAATCTCAACTTCACAAAACCACCCAACTTTCGATCCTGGATTTACACAAATGCTTTTTTCATTGAGATAAGCACTTCAGAAGACCAAAATCTCACCTTCACCAAACCAACCAACTTTCGATCCTGGATTTACCCAAATGCTTATTTCAGTGAGATAAGCACTTCAGAAGACCAAAATCTAAACTTCACCAAACCACCCAACTTTCGATCCTGGACTTTCCCAAATGGTTGTTTCAGTGAGATAAGCACTTCAGAAAACCAAAACCTGAACAATACCATACCACTCAACTTTCGATGCTGGGTTCACTGAAGTGCTTATTTCAGAGAGATAAGCACTTCAGAAGACCAAAATCCCAACCTCACAAAACGAATCAACTTTTGATGCTGGTTTCACTGAAATGCTTCTTTCAGTCAGATATGCACATCAGAAGGCCAAAATCTCAACTTCACAAAACCACTCAACTTTCGATGTTGGGCTCACTGCAGTGCTTATTTCAGCGAGATAAGCACTTCAGAATGCCAAAATCCCAACCTCAACAAACGACTCAACTTTAGATGCTGGTTTCACTGAAATGCTTCTTTCAGTCAGATAAGCACTTCAGAAGGACAAAATCTCAACTTCACAAAACCACCCAACTTTCGATCCTGGATTTACCCAAATGCTTATTTCAGTGAGATAAGCACTTCAGAATGCAAAAATCCCAACCTCACCAAACGACTCAACTTTTGATGCTGGTTTCACTGAATTGCTTATTTCAGTGAGATAAGCACTTCAGAAGTCCAAAATCACAACTTCACCAAACCACAAAACTTATGATGCCTTGTTCACTGAAGAGCTTATTTCAGTCAGATAAGCACTTCAGAAGGCCAAAATCACTACTTCAGAAAACCACACATCCTTCGATGCTGTGTTCACTGAAGTGCTTATTTCAGAGAGATAAGCACTTTCAGAATGCCAAAATCCCAACCTCACCAAACGACTCAAGTTTTGATGCTGGTTTCACTGAAATGCTTCTTTGAGTCAGATATGCACATCAGAAGGCAAAAATCTTAACTTCACCATACCACCCAACTTTCGATCTTGTCTTTCCCAAAGGCTTATTTCAGTGAGATAAGCACTTCAGAATGCCAAAAACTCAACTTCACAAAACCACTCATCTTTCGATGCTGGGCTCACTGCAGTGCTTATTTCAGAGAGATAAGCACTTCAGAATGCCAAAATCACAACCTCACCAAACGACTCAACTTTTGATGCTGGTTTCACTGAAATGCTTCTTTCAGTCAGATAAGCACTTCAGAAGGCAAAAATCTCAACTTCACCATACCACCCAACTTTCGATCCTGGACTTTCCCAAAGGATTATTTCAGTGAGATAAGCACTTCAGAATGCCAAAAACTCAACTTCACCAAACCACTCATCTTTCGATGCTGGGCTCACTGCAGTGCTTATTTCAGAGAGATAAGCACTTCAGAATGCAAAAATCCCAACCTCACCAAACGACTCAACTTTTGATGCTGGTTTCACTGAAATGCTTCTTTCAGTCAGATAAGCACTTCAGAAGGCCAAAATCTCAACTTCACAAAACCACCCAACTTTCGATCCTGGGTTTACACAAATGCTTATTTCAGTGAGATAAGCACTTCAGAAGACCAAAATCTCACCTTCACCAAACCAACCAACTTTCGATCCTGGATTTACCAAAATGCTTATTTCAGTGAGATAAGCACTTCAGAAGACCAAAATATAAACTTCACCAAACCACCCAACTTTCGATCCTGGACTTTCCCAAATGGTTCTTTCAGTGAGATAAGCACTTCAGAAAACCAAAATCTGAACTTCACCAAACCACTCAACTTTCGATGCTGGGTTCACTGAAGTGCTTATTTCAGAGAGATAAGCACTTCAGAAGACCAAAATCCCAACCTCACCAAACGAATCAACTTTTGATGCTGGTTTCACTGAAATGCTTCTTTCAGTCAGATATGCACATCAGAAGGCCAAAATCTCAACTTCACAAAACCACTCAACTTTCGATGTTGGGCTCACTGCAGTGCTTATTTCAGCGAGATAAGCACTTCAGAATGCCAAAATCCCAACCTCACCAAACGACTCAACTTTAGATGCTGGTTTCACTGAAATGCTTCTTTCAGTCAGATAAGCACTTCAGAAGGACAAAATCTCAACTTCACAAAACCACCCAACTTTCGATCCTGGATTTACCCAAATGCTTATTTCAGTGAGATAAGCACTTCAGAATGCAAAAATCCCAACCTCACCAAACGACTCAACTTTTGATGCTGGTTTCACTGAATTGCTTATTTCAGTGAGATAAGCACTTCAGAAGTCCAAAATCACAACTTCACCAAACCACAAAGCTTATGATGCCTTGTTCACTGAAGAGCTTGTTTCAGTCAGATAAGCACTTCAGAAGGCCAAAATCACTACTTCAGAAAACCACACAACTTTCGATGCTGTGTTCACTGAAGTGCTTATTTCAGAGAGATAAGCACTTCAGAATGCCAAAATCCCAACCTCAACAAACGACTCAAGTTTTGATGCTGGTTTCACTGAAATGCTTCTTTGAGTCAGATATGCACATCAGAAGGCAAATATCTCAACTTCACCATACCACCCAACTTTCGATCCTGGACTTTCCCAAATGCTTATTTCAGTGAGATAAGCACTTCAGAAGTCCAAAATCACAACTTCACCAAACCACAAAACTTATGATGCCTTGTACACTGAGGAGCTTATTTCAGTCAGATAAGCACTTCAGAAGGCCAAAATCACTACTTCAGAAAACCACACATCTTTCGATGCTGTGTTCACTGAAGTGCTTATTTCAGAGAGATAAGCACTTCAGAATGCCAAAATCCCAACCTCACCAAACGACTCAAGTTTTGAAGCTGGTTTCACTGAAATGCTTCTTTCAGTCAGATATGCACATCAGAAGTCAAAAATCTCAACTTCACCATACCACCCAACTTTCGATCCTGGGCTTTCCCAAAGGCTTATTTCAGTGAGATAAGCACTTCAGAATGCAAAAATCCCAACATCACCAAACGACTCAAGTTTTGATGCTGGTTTCACTGAAATGCTTCTTTGAGTCAGATATGCACATCAGAAGGCAAATATCTCAACTTCACCATACCACCCAACTTTCGATCCTGGACTTTCCCAAATGCTTATTTCAGTGAGATAAGCACTTCAGAAGACCAAAATCTAAACTTCACCAAACCACTCAACTTTCGATGCTGCATTCACTGCAGCGCTTATTTCAGAGAGATAAGCACTTCAGAAGTCCAAAATCCCAACCTCACCAAACGACTCAACTATTGATGCTGGTTTCACTGAAATGCTTCTTTCAGTCAGATAAGCACTTCAGAAGGACAAAATCTCAACTTCACAAAACCACCCAACTTTCGATCCTGGATTTACCCAAATGCTTATTTCAGTGAGATAAGCACTTCAGAAGTCCAAAATCCCAACCTCACCAAACGACTCAACTTTTGATGCGGGTTTCACTGAATTGCTTATTTTTTTTGAGATAAGCACTTCAGAAGGCCAAAATCTCATCTTCACAAAACCACTCAACTTTAGATGCTGGTTTCACTGAAATGCTTCTTTCAGTAAGATATGCACATGAGAAGGCCAAAATCTCAACTTCACAAAACAACTCAACTTTCGATGTTGGGCTCACTGCAGTGCTTATTTCAGCGAGATAAGCACTTCAGAATGCCAAAATCCCAACCTCACCAAACGACTCAACTTTAGATGCTGGTTTCACTGAATTGCTTATTTCAGTGAGATAAGCACTTCAAAAGGCCAAATTTTCTACTTCACAAAACCACTCAACTTTCGATGCTGGGCTCACTGTAGTGCTTATTTCAGTGAGATAAGCACTTCAGAATGCCAAAAACTCAACTTCAAAAACCACTCATCTTTCGATGCTGGGCTCACTGCAGTGCTTATTTCAGAGAGATAAGCACTTCAGAATGCCAAAATCCCAACCTCACCAAACGACTCAACTTTTGATGCTGGTTTCACTGAAATGCTTCATTCAGTCAGATAAGCACTTCAGAAGGCCAAAATCTCAACTTCACAAAACCACCCAACTTTCGATCCTCGATTTACACAAATGCTTATTTCAGTGAGATAAGCACTTCAGAAGACCAAAATCTCACCTTCACCAAACCAACCAAATTTCGATCCTGGATTTACCCAAATGCTTATTTCAGTGAGATAAGCACTTCAGAAGACCAAAATCTAAACTTCACCAAACCACTCAACTTTCGATGCTGCATTCACTGCAGCGCTTATTTCAGAGAGAATAAGCACTTCAGAAGTCCAAAATCCCAACCTCACCAAACGACTCAACTTTTGATGCTGGTTTCACTGAATTGCTTATTTTTTTTGAGATAAGCACTTCAGAAGTCCAAAATCCCAACCTCACCAAACGAATCAACTTTTGATACTGGTTTCACTGAAATGCTTCTTTCAGTCAAATATGCACATCAGAAGGCCAAAATCTCAACTTCACAAAACAACTCAACTTTCGATGTTGGGCTCACTGCAGTGCTTATTTCAGCGAGACAAACACTTCAGAATGCCAAAATCCCAACCTCACCAAACGACTCAACTTTCGATGCTGGTTTCACTGAAATGCTTCTTTCAGTCAGATAAGCACTTCAGAGGCCAAAATCTCAACATCTCAAAACCACAAAACTTTCGATCCTGGATTTTCACAAATGCTTATTTCAGTGAGATAAGCACTTCCGAAGACCAAAATCTCAACTTCACCAAACCCCCCAACTTTCGATTCTGGATTTACCCAAATGCTTATTTCAGTGAGATAAGCACTTCAGAAGACCAAAATCTAAACTTCACCAAACGACTCAACTTTCGATGCTGGTTTCACTGAAATGCTTCTTTCAGTCAGATAAGCACTTCAGAAGGACAAAATCTCAACTTCACAAAACCACCCAACTTTCGATCCTGGATTTACACAAATGCTTTTTTCATTGAGATAAGCACTTCAGAAGACCAAAATCTCACCTTCACCAAACCAACCAACTTTCGATCCTGGATTTACCCAAATGCTTATTTCAGTGAGATAAGCACTTCAGAAGACCAAAATCTAAACTTCACCAAACCACCCAACTTTCGATCCTGGACTTTCCCAAATGGTTGTTTCAGTGAGATAAGCACTTCAGAAAACCAAAATCTGAACAACACCATACCACTCAACTTTCGATGCTGGGTTCACTGAAGTGCTTATTTCAGAGAGATAAGCACTTCACTACGCCAAAATCCCAACCTCACCAAACGAATCAACTTTTGATGCTGGTTTCACTGAAATGCTTCTTTCAGTCAGATATGCACATCAGAAGGCCAAAATCTCAACTTCACAATACCACTCAACTTTCGATGTTGGGCTCACTGCAGTGCTTATTTCAGCGAGATAAGCACTTCAGAATGCCAAAATCCCAACCTCACCAAACGACTCAACTTTAGATGCTGGTTTCACTGAAATGCTTCTTTCAGTCAGATAAGCACTTCAGAAGGACAAAATCTCAACTTCACCAAACCACCCAACTTTCGATCCTGGATTTACCCAAATGCTTATTTCAGTGAGATAAGCACTTCAGAATGCAAAAATCCCAACCTCACCAAACGACTCAACTTTTGATGCTGGTTTCACTGAATTGCTTATTTCAGTGAGATAAGCACTTCAGAAGTCCAAAATCACAACTTCACCAAACCACAAAACTTATGATGCCTTGTTCACTGAAGAGCTTATTTCAGTCAGATGAGCACTTCAGAAGGCCAAAATCACTACTTCAGAAAACCACACATCTTTCGATGCTGTGTTCACTGAAGTGCTTATTTCAGAGAGATAAGCACTTTCAGAATGCCAAAATCCCAACCTCACCAAACGACTCAAGTTTTGATGCTGGTTTCACTGAAATGCTTCTTTGAGTCAGATATGCACATCAGAAGGCAAAAATCTTAACTTCACCATACCACCCAACTTTCGATCTTGTCTTTCCCAAAGGCTTATTTCAGTGAGATAAGCACTTCAGAATGCCAAAAACTCAACTTCACAAAACCACTCATCTTTCGATGCTGGGCTCACTGCAGTGCTTATTTCAGAGAGATAAGCACTTCAGAATGCCAAAATCACAACCTCACCAAACGACTCAACTTTTGATGCTGGTTTCACTGAAATGCTTCTTTCAGTCAGATAAGCACTTCAGAAGGCCAAAATCTCAACTTCACAAAACCACCCAACTTTCGATCCTGGATTTACACAAATGCTTATTTCAGTGAGATAAGCACTTCAGAAGACCAAAATCTCACCTTCACCAAACCAACCAACTTTCGATCCTGGATTTACCAAAATGCTTATTTCAGTGAGATAAGCACTTCAGAAGACCAAAATATAAACTTCACCAAACCACCCAACTTTCGATCCTGGACTTTCCCAAATGCTTATTTCAGTGAGATAAGCACTTCAGAAAACCAAAATCTGAACTTCACCAAACCACTCAACTTTCGATGCTGGGTTCACTGAAGTGCTTATTTCAGAGAGATAAGCACTTCAGAAGACCAAAATCCCAACCTCACCAAACGAATCAACTTTTGATGCTGGTTTCACTGAAATGCTTCTTTCAGTCAGATATGCACATCAGAAGGCCAAAATCTCAACTTCACAAAACCACTCAACTTTAGATGCTGGTTTCACTGAAATGCTTCTTTCAGTCAGATAAGCACTTCAGAAGGACAAAATCTCAACTTCACAAAACCACCCAACTTTCGATCCTGGATTTACCCAAATGCTTATTTCAGTGAGATAAGCACTTCAGAATGCAAAAATCCCAACCTCACCAAACGACTCAACTTTTGATGCTGGTTTCACTGAAATGCTTCTTTCAGTCAGATAAGCACTTCAGAAGGCCAAAATCTCAACTTCACAATACCACCCAACTTTCGATCCTGGATTTACACAAATGCTTATTTCAGTGAGATAAGCACTTCAGAAGACCAAAATCTCACCTTCACCAAACCAACCAACTTTCGATCCTGGATTTACCCAAATGCTTATTTCATTGAGATAAGCACTTCAGAAGACCAAAATATAAACTTCACCAAACCACCCAACTTTCGATCCTGGACTTTCCCAAATGGTTGTTTCAGTGAGATAAGCACTTCAGAAAACCAAAATCTGAACTTCACCATACCACTCAACTTTCGATGCTGGGTTCACTGAAGTGCTTATTTCAGAGAGATAAGCACTTCACTACGCCAAAATCCCAACCTCACCAAACGAATCAACTTTTGATGCTGGTTTCACTGAAATGCTTCTATCAGTGAGATATGCACATCAGAAGGCCAAAATCTCAACTTCACAAAACCACTCAACTTTCGATGTTGGGCTCACTGCAGTGCTTATTTCAGCGAGATAAATACTTCAGAATGCCAAAATCCCAACCTCACCAAACGACTCAACTTTAGATGCTGGTTTCACTGAAATGCTTCTTTCAGTCAGATAAGCACTTCAGAAGGACAAAATCTCAACTTCACAAAACCACCCAACTTTCGATCCTGGATTTACCCAAATGCTTATTTCAGTGAGATAAGCACATCAGAATGCAAAAATCCCAACCTCACCAAACGACTCAACTTTTGATGCTGGTTTCACTGAATTGCTTATTTCAGTGAGATAAGCACTTCAGAAGTCCAAAATCACAACTTCACCAAACCACAAAGCTTATGATGCCTTGTTCACTGAAGAGCTTATTTCAGTCAGATAAGCACTTCAGAAGGCCAAAATCACTACTTCAGAAAACCACGCAACTTTCGATGCTGTGTTCACTGAAGTGCTTATTTCAGAGAGATAAGCACTTCAGAATGCCAAAATCCCAACCTCAACAAACGACTCAAGTTTTGATGCTGGTTTCACTGAAATGCTTCTTTGAGTCAGATATGCACATCAGAAGGCAAAAATCTCAACTTCACCATACCACCCAACTTTCGATCCTGGACTTCCCAAAGGCTTATTTCAGTGAGATAAGCACTTCAGATGACCAAAATCTAAACTTCAACAAACCACTCAACTTTCGATGCTGGGTTCACTGAAGTGCTCATTTCAGAGAGATAAGCACTTCAGAATGCCAAAATCCCAACCTCACCAAACGACTCAACTTTTGATGCTGGTTTCACTGAATTGCTTATTTCAGTGAGATAAGCACTTCAAAAGGCCAAATTTTCTACTTCACAAAACCACTCAACTTTCGATGCTGGGCTCACTGCAGTGCTTATTTCAGTGAGATAAGCACTTCAGAATGCCAAAAACTCAACTTCACAAAACCACTCATCTTTCGATGCTGGGCTCACTGCAGTGCTTATTTCAGAGAGATAAGCACTTCAGAATGCCAAAATCACAACCTCACCAAACGACTCAACTTTAGATGCTGGTTTCACTGAAATGCTTCTTTCAGTCAGATAAGCACTTCAGAAGGCCAAAATCTCAACTTCACAAAACCACCCAACTTTCGATCCTGGATTTACACAAATGCTTATTTCAGTGAGATAAGCACATCAGAATGCAAAAATCCCAACCTCACCAAACGACTCAACTTTCGATGCTGGGTTCACTGAAGAGCTTATTTCAGAGAGATAAGCACTTCACTGCGCCAAAATCCCAACCTCACCAAACGAATCAACTTTTGATGCTGGTTTCACTGAAATGCTTCCATCAGTGAGATATGCACATCAGAAGGCCAAAATCTCAACTTCACAAAACCACTCAACTTTCGATGTTGGGCTCACTGCAGTGCTTATTTCAGCGAGATAAATTCTTCAGAATGCCAAAATCCCAACCTCACCAAACGACTCAACTTTAGATGCTGGTTTCACTGAAATGCTTCTTTCAGTCAGATAAGCACTTCAGAAGGACAAAATCTCAACTTCACAAAACCACCCAACTTTCGATCCTGGATTTACCCAAATGCTTATTTCAGTGAGATAAGCACATCAGAATGCAAAAATCCCAACCTCACCAAACGACTCAACTTTTGATGCTGGTTTCACTGAATTGCTTATTTCAGTGAGATAAGCACTTCAGAAGTCCAAAATCACAACTTCACCAAACCACAAAGCTTATGATGCCTTGTTCACTGAAGAGCTTATTTCAGTCAGATAAGCACTTCAGAAGGCCAAAATCACTACTTCAGAAAACCACGCAACTTTCGATGCTGTGTTCACTGAAGTGCTTATTTCAGAGAGATAAGCACTTCAGAATGCCAAAATCCCAACCTCAACAAACGACTCAAGTTTTGATGCTGGTTTCACTGAAATGCTTCTTTGAGTCAGATATGCACATCAGAAGGCAAAAATCTCAACTTCACCATACCACCCAACTTTCGATCCTGGACTTCCCAAAGGCTTATTTCAGTGAGATAAGCACTTCAGATGACCAAAATCTAAACTTCAACAAACCACTCAACTTTCGATGCTGGGTTCACTGAAGTGCTCATTTCAGAGAGATAAGCACTTCAGAATGCCAAAATCCCAACCTCACCAAACGACTCAACTTTTGATGCTGGTTTCACTGAATTGCTTATTTCAGTGAGATAAGCACTTCAAAAGGCCAAATTTTCTACTTCACAAAACCACTCAACTTTCGATGCTGGGCTCACTGCAGTGCTTATTTCAGTGAGATAAGCACTTCAGAATGCCAAAAACTCAACTTCACAAAACCACTCATCTTTCGATGCTGGGCTCACTGCAGTGCTTATTTCAGAGAGATAAGCACTTCAGAATGCCAAAATCACAACCTCACCAAACGACTCAACTTTTGATGCTGGTTTCACTGAAATGCTTCTTTCAGTCAGATAAGCACTTCAGAAGGCAAAAATCTCAACTTCACCATACCACCCAACTTTCGATCCTGGACTTTCCCAAAGGCTTATTTCAGTGAGATAAGCACTTCAGAATGCCAAAAACTCAACTTCACCAAACCACTCATCTTTCGATGCTGGGCTCACTGCAGTGCTTATTTCAGAGAGATAAGCACTTCAGAATGCCAAAATCCCAACCTCACCAAACGACTCAACTTTTGATGCTGGTTTCACTGAAATGCTTCTTTCAGTCAGATAAGCACTTCAGAAGGCCAAAATCTCAACTTCACAAAACCACCCAACTTTCGATCCTGGATTTACACAAATGCTTATTTCAGTGAGATAAGCACATCAGAATGCAAAAATCCCAACCTCACCAAACGACTCAACTTTCGATGCTGGGTTCACTGAAGTGCTTATTTCAGAGAGATAAGCACTTCACTACGCCAAAATCCCAACCTCACCAAACGAATCAACTTTTGATGCTGGTTTCACTGAAATGCTTCTATCAGTGAGATATGCACATCAGAAGGCCAAAATCTCAACTTCACAAAACCACTCAACTTTCGATGTTGGGCTCACTGCAGTGCTTATTTCAGCGAGATAAATACTTCAGAATGCCAAAATCCCAACCTCACCAAACGACTCAACTTTAGATGCTGGTTTCACTGAAATGCTTCTTTCAGTCAGATAAGCACTTCAGAAGGACAAAATCTCAACTTCACAAAACCACCCAACTTTCGATCCTGGATTTACCCAAATGCTTATTTCAGTGAGATAAGCACATCAGAATGCAAAAATCCCAACCTCACCAAACGACTCAACTTTTGATGCTGGTTTCACTGAATTGCTTATTTCAGTGAGATAAGCACTTCAGAAGTCCAAAATCACAACTTCACCAAACCACAAAGCTTATGATGCCTTGTTCACTGAAGAGCTTATTTCAGTCAGATAAGCACTTCAGAAGGCCAAAATCACTACTTCAGAAAACCACACAACTTTCGATGCTGTGTTCACTGAAGTGCTTATTTCAGAGAGATAAGCACTTCAGAATGCCAAAATCCCAACCTCAACAAACGACTCAAGTTTTGATGCTGGTTTCACTGAAATGCTTCTTTGAGTCAGATATGCACATCAGAAGGCAAAAATCTCAACTTCACCATACCACCCAACTTTCGATCCTGGACTTCCCAAAGGCTTATTTCAGTGAGATAAGCACTTCAGATGACCAGAATCTAAACTTCAACAAACCACTCAACTTTCGATGCTGGGTTCACTGAAGTGCTCATTTCAGAGAGATAAGCACTTCAGAGGCCAAAATCTCAACATCTCAAAACCACAAAACTTTCGATCCTGGATTTACACAAATGCTTATTTCAGTGAGATAAGCACTTCCGAAGACCAAAATCTCAACTTCACCAAACCACCCAACTTTCGATTCTGGATTTACCCAAATGCTTATTTCAGTGAGATAAGCACTTCAAAAGGCCAAATTTTCTACTTCACAAAACCACTCAACTTTCGATGCTGGGCTCACTGCAGTGCTTATTTCAGTGAGATAAGCACTTCAGAATGCCAAAAACTCAACTTCACAAAACCACTCATCTTTCGATGCTGGGCTCACTGCAGTGCTTATTTCAGAGAGATAAGCACTTCAGAATGCCAAAATCACAACCTCACCAAACGACTCAACTTTTGATGCTGGTTTCACTGAAATGCTTCTTTCAGTCAGATAAGCACTTCAGAAGGCAAAAATCTCAACTTCACCATACCACCCAACTTTCGATCCTGGACTTTCCCAAATGCTTATTTCAGTGAGATAAGCACTTCAGAAAACCAAAATCTGAACTTCACCAAACCACTCAACTTTCGATGCTGGGTTCACTGAAGTGCTTATTTCAGAGAGATAAGCACTTCAGAAGACCAAAATCCCAACCTCACCAAACGAATCAACTTTTGATGCTGGTTTCACTGAAATGCTTCTATCATTCAGATATGCACATCAGAAGGCCAAAATCTCAACTTCACAAAACCACCCAACTTTCGATCCTGGATTTACCCAAATGCTTATTTCAGTGAGATAAGCACTTCAGAATGCAAAAATCCCAACCTCACCAAACGACTCAACTTTTGATGCTGGTTTCACTGAAATGCTTCTTTCAGTCAGATAAGCACTTCAGAAGTCCAAAATCTCAACTTCACAAAACCACCCAACTTTCGATCCTGGATTTACACAAATGCTTATTTCAGTGAGATAAGCACTTCAGAAGACCAAAATCTCACCTTCACCAAACCAACCAACTTTCGATCCTGGATTTACCCAAATGCTTATTTCAGTGAGATAAGCACTTCAGAAGACCAAAATATAAACTTCACCAAACCACCCAACTTTCGATCCTGGACTTTCCCAAATGGTTGTTTCAGTGAGATAAGCACTTCAGAAAACCAAAATCTGAACTTCACCATACCACTCAACTTTCGATGCTGAGTTCACTGAAGTGCTTATTTCAGAGAGATAAGCACTTCACTACGCCAAAATCCCAACCTCACCAAACGAATCAACTTTTGATGCTGGTTTCACTGAAATGCTTCTTTCAGTCAGATATGCACATCAGAAGGCCAAAATCTCAACTTCACAAAACCACTCAACTTTCGATGTTGGGCTCTTTGCAGTGCTTATTTCAGCGAGATAAGCACTTCAGAATGCCGAAATCCCAACCTCACCTAACGACTCAACTTTCGACGCTGGTTTCACTGAAATGCTTCTTTTCAGTCAGTTAAGCACTTCAGAAGGCCAAAATCTCAACTTCACCATACCACCCAACTTTCGATCCTGGACTTCCCAAAGGCTTATTTCAGTGAGATAAGCACTTCAGATGACCAGAATCTAAACTTCAACAAACCACTCAACTTTCGATGCTGGGTTCACTGAAGTGCTCATTTCAGAGAGATAAGCACTTCAGAATGCCAAAATCCCAACCTCACCAAACGACTCAACTTTTGATGCTGGTTTCACTGAATTGCTTATTTCAGTGAGATAAGCACTTCAAAAGGCCAAATTTTCTACTTCACAAAACCACTCAACTTTCGATGCTGGGCTCACTGCAGTGCTTATTTCAGTGAGATAAGCACTTCAGAATGCCAAAAACTCAACTTCACAAAACCACTCATCTTTCGATGCTGGGCTCACTGCAGTGCTTATTTCAGAGAGATAAGCACTTCAGAATGCCAAAATCCCAACCTCACCAAACGACTCAACTTTTGATGCTGGTTTCACTGAAATGCTTCTTTCAGTCAGATAAGCACTTCAGAAGGCCAAAATCACAACTTCACAAAACCACCCAGCTTTCGATCCTCGATTTACACAAATGCTTATTTCAGTGAGATAAGCACTTCAGAAGACCAAAATCTCACCTTCACCAAACCAACCAACTTTCGATCCTGGATTTACCCAAATGATTATTTCAGTGACATAAGCACTTCAGAAGACCAAAATCTAAACTTCACCAAACCTCTCAACTTTCGATGCTGCATTCACTGCAGCGCTTATTTCAGAGAGATAAGCACTTCAGAAGTCCAAAATCCCAACCTCACCAAACCACACAAATTTTGATGCTGGTTTCACTGAATTGCTTATTTTTTTTGAGATAAGCACTTCAGAAGGCCAAAATCTCAACTTCACAAAACCACTCAACTTTAGATGCTGGTTTCACTGAAATGCTTCTTTCATTCAAATATGCACATCAGAAGGCCAAAATCTCAACTTCACAAAACAACTCAACTTTCGATGTTGGGCTCACTGCAGTGCTTATTTCAGCGAGATAAGCACTTCAGAATGCTAAAATCCCAACCTCACCAAACGACTCAACTTTAGATGCTGGTTTCACTGAAATGCTTCTTTCAGTCAGATAAGCACTTCAGAGGCCAAAATCTCAACATCTCAAAACCACCCAACTTTCGATCCTGGATTTACCCAAATGCTTATTTCAGTGAGATAAGCACTTCCGAAGACCAAAATCTCAACTTCACCAAACCACCCAACTTTCGATTCTGGATTTACCCAAATGCTTATTTCAGTGAGATAAGCACTTCAGAAGACCAAAATCTAAACTTCACCAAACCACTCAACTTTCGATGCTGGTTTCACTGAAATGCTTCTTTCAGTCAGATAAGCACTTCAGAAGGCCAAAATCTCAACTTCACAAAACCACCCAACTTTCGATCCTGGATTTACACAAATGCTTATTTCAGTGAGATAAGCACTTCAGAAGAACAAAATCTCACCTTCACCAAACCAACCAACTTTCGATCCTGGATTTACCCAAATGCTTATTTCAGTGAGATAAGCACTTCAGAAGACCAAAATCTAAACTTCACCAAACCACCCAACTTTCGATCCTGGACTTTCCCAAATGGTTGTTTCAGTGAGATAAGCACTTCAGAAAACCAAAATCTGATCTTCACCATACCACTCAACTTTCGATGCTGGGTTCACTGAAGTGCTTATTTCAGAGAGATAAGCACTTCAGATTGCCAAAATCCCAACCTCACCAAACGAATCAACTTTTGATGCTGGTTTCACTGAAATGCTTCTTTCAGTCAGATATGCACATCAGAAGGCCAAAATCTCAACTTCACAAAACCACTCAACTTTCGATGTTGGGCTCACTGCAATGCTTATTTCAACGAGATAAGCACTTCAGAATGCCAAAATCCCAGCCTCACCAAACGACTCAACTTTAGATGCTGGTTTCACTGAAATGCTTCTTTCAGTCAGATAAGCACTTCAGAAGGACAAAATCTCAACTTCACAAAACCACCCAACTTTCGATCCTGGATTTACCCAAATGCTTATTTCAGTGAGATAAGCACTTCCGAATGCAAAAATCCCAACCTCACCAAACGAATCAACTTTTGATGCTGGTTTCACTGAAATGCTTCTTTGAGTCAGATATGCACATCAGAAGGCAAAAATCTCAACTTTTTCATACCACCCAACTTTCGATCCTGGACTTTCCCAAATGCTTATTTCAGTGAGATAAGCACTTCAGAAGACCAAAATCTAAACTTCACCAAACCACTCAACTTTCGATGCTGCATTCACTGCAGCGCTTATTTCAGAGAGATAAGCACTTCAGAAGTCCAAAATCCCAACCTCACCAAACGACTCAACTATTGATGCTGGTTTCACTGAAATGCTTCTTTCAGTCAGATAAGCACTTCAGAAGGACAAAATCTCAACTTCACAAAACCACCCAACTTTCGATCCTGGATTTACCCAAATGCTTATTTCAGTGAGATAAGCACTTCAGAATGCAAAAATCCCAACCTCACCAAAGGACTCAAGTTTTGATGCTGGTTTCACTGAAATGCTTCTTTGAGTCAGATATGCACATCAGAAGGCAAATATCTCAACTTCACCATACCACCCAACTTTCGATCCTGGACTTTCCCAAATGCTTATTTCAGTGAGATAAGCACTTCAGAAGACCAAAATCTAAACTTCACCAAACCACTCAACTTTCGATGCTGCATTCACTGCAGCGCTTATTTCAGAGAGATAAGCACTTCAGAAGTCCAAAATCCCAACCTCACCAAACGACTCAACTATTGATGCTGGTTTCACTGAAATGCTTCTTTCAGTCAGATAAGCACTTGAGATGGACAAAATATCAACTTCACAAAACCACCCAACTTTCGATCCTGGATTTACCCAAATGCTTATTTCAGTGAGATAAGCACTTCAGAAGTCCAAAATCCCAACCTCACCAAACGACTCAACTTTTGATGCGGGTTTCACTGAATTGCTTATTTTTTTTGAGATAAGCACTTCAGAAGGCCAAAATCTCAACTTCACAAAACCACTCAACTTTAGATGCTGGTTTCACTGAAATGCTTCTTTCAGTAAGATATGCACATGAGAAGGCCAAAATCTCAACTTCACAAAACAACTCAACTTTCGATGTTGGGCTCACTGCAGTGCTTATTTCAGCGAGATAAGCACTTCAGAATGCCAAAATCCCAACCTCACCAAACGACTCAACTTTAGATGCTGGTTTCACTGAATTGCTTATTTCAGTGAGATAAGCACTTCAAAAGGCCAAATTTTCTACTTCACAAAACCACTCAACTTTCGATGCTGGGCTCACTGTAGTGCTTATTTCAGTGAGATAAGCACTTCAGAATGCCAAAAACTCAACTTCAAAAACCACTCATCTTTCGATGCTGGGCTCACTGCAGTGCTTATTTCAGAGAGATAAGCACTTCAGAATGCAAAAATCCCAACCTCACCAAACGACTCAACTTTTGATGCTGGTTTCACTGAAATGCTTCATTCAGTCAGATAAGCACTTCAGAATGCCAAAATCTCAACTTCACAAAACCACCCAACTTTCGATCCTCGATTTACACAAATGCTTATTTCAGTGAGAAGCACTTCAGAAGACCAAAATCTCACCTTCACCAAACCAACCAAATTTCGATCCTGGATTTACCCAAATGCTTATTTCAGTGAGATAAGCACTTCAGAAGACCAAAATCTAAACTTCACCAAACCACTCAACTTTCGATGCTGCATTCACTGCAGCGCTTATTTCAGAGAGATAAGCACTTCAGAAGTCCAAAATCCCAACCTCACCAAACGACTCAACTTTTGATGCTGGTTTCACTGAATTGCTTATTTTTTTTGAGATAAGCACTTCAGAAGTCCAAAATCCCAACCTCACCAAACGAATCAACTTTTGATACTGGTTTCACTGAAATGCTTCTTTCAGTCAAATATGCACATCAGAAGGCCAAAATCTCAACTTCACAAAACAACTCAACTTTCGATGTTGGGCTCACTGCAGTGCTTATTTCAGCGAGACAAACACTTCAGAATGCCAAAATCCCAACCTCACCAAACGACTCAACTTTCGATGCTGGTTTCACTGAAATGCTTCTTTCAGTCAGATAAGCACTTCAGAGGCCAAAATCTCAACATCTCAAAACCACAAAACTTTCGATCCTGGATTTACACAAATGCTTATTTCAGTGAGATAAGCACTTCCGAAGACCAAAATCTCAACTTCACCAAACCACCCAACTTTCGATTCTGGATTTACCCAAATGCTTATTTCAGTGAGATAAGCACTTCAGAAGACCAAAATCTAAACTTCACCAAACGACTCAACTTTCGATGCTGGTTTCACTGAAATGCTTCTTTCAGTCAGATAAGCACTTCAGAAGGCCAAAATCTCAACTTCACAAAACCACCCAACTTTCGATCCTGGATTTACACAAATGCTTATTTCATTGAGATAAGCACTTCAGAAGACCAAAATCTCACCTTCACCAAACCAACCAACTTTCGATCCTGGATTTACCCAAATGCTTATTTCAGTGAGATAAGCACTTCAGAAGACCAAAATCTAAACTTCACCAAACCACCCAACTTTCGATCCTGGACTTTCCCAAATGGTTGTTTCAGTGAGATAAGCACTTCAGAAAACCAAAATCTGAACTTCACCATACCACTCAACTTTCGATGCTGGGTTCACTGAAGTGCTTATTTCAGAGAGATAAGCACTTCACTACGCCAAAATCCCAACCTCACCAAACGAATCAACTTTTGATGCTGGTTTCACTGAAATGCTTCTTTCAGTCAGATATGCACATCAGAAGGCCAAAATCTCAACTTCACAAAACCACTCAACTTTCGATGTTGGGCTCACTGCAGTGCTTATTTCAGCGAGATAAGCACTTCAGAATGCCAAAATCCCAACCTCACCAAACGACTCAACTTTAGATGCTGGTTTCACTGAAATGCTTCTTTCAGTCAGATAAGCACTTCAGAAGGACAAAATCTCAACTTCACAAAACCACCCAACTTTCGATCCTGGATTTACCCAAATGCTTATTTCAGTGAGATAAGCACTTCAAAATGCAAAAATCCCAACCTCACCAAACGACTCAACTTTTGATGCTGGTTTCACTGAATTGCTTATTTCAGTGAGATAAGCACTTCAGAAGTCCAAAATCACAACTTCACCAAACCACAAAACTTATGATGCCTTGTTCACTGAAGAGCTTATTTCAGTCAGATAAGCACTTCAGAAGGCCAAAATCACTACTTCAGAAAACCACACATCTTTCGATGCTGTGTTCACTGAAGTGCTTATTACAGAGAGATAAGCACTTCAGAATGCCAAAATCCCAACCTCAACAAACGACTCAACTTTTGATGCTGGTTTCACTGAAATGCTTCTTTCAGTCAGATATGCACATCAGAAGGCAAAAATCTCAACTTCACCATACCACCCAACTTTCGATCCTGGACTTCCCAAAGGCTTATTTCAGTGAGATAAGCACTTCAGAAGACCAAAATCTAAACTTCACCGAACCAACCAACTTTCGATGCTGGATTCACTGCAGCGCTTATTTCAGAGAGTTAAGCACTTCAGAATGCCAAAATCCCAACCTCACCAAACGACTCAACTTTTGATGCTGGTTTCACTGAATTGCTTATTTCAGTGAGATATAGCACTTCAAAAGGCCAAATTTTCTACTTCACAAAACCACTCAACTTTCGATGCTGGGCTCACTGCAGTGCTTATTTCAGTGAGATAAGCACTTCAGAATGCCAAAAACTCAACTTCAGAAAACCACTCATCTTTCGATGCTGGGCTCACTGCAGTGCTTATTTCACAGAGATAAGCACTTCAGAATGCCAAAATCATAAACCTCACCAAACGACTCAACTTTTGATGCTGGTTTCACTGAAATGCTTCTTTCAGTCAGATAAGCACTTCAGAAGGCAAAAATCTCAACTTCACCATACCACCCAACTTTCGATCCTGGACTTTCCCAAAGGATTATTTCAGTGAGATAAGCACTTCAGAATGCCAAAATCCCAACCTCACCAAACGACTCAACTTTTGATGTTGGTTTCACTGAAATGCTTCTTTCAGTCAGATAAGCACTTCAGAAGGACAAAATCTCAACTTCACAAAACCACCCAACTTTCGATCCTGGATTTACACAAATGCTTATTTCAGTGAGATAAGCACTTCAGAAGACCAAAATCTCACCTTCACCAAACCAACCAACTTTCGATCCTGGATTTACAAAAATGCTTATTTCAGTGAGATAAGCACTTCAGAAGACCAAAATATAAACTTCACCAAACCACCCAACTTTCGATCCTGGACTTTCCCAAATGGTTGTTTCAGTGAGATAAGCACTTCAGAAAAGCAAAATCTGAACTTCACCATACCACTCAACTTTCGATGCTGAGTTCACTGAAGTGCTTATTTCAGAGAGATAAGCACTTCACTACGCCAAAATCCCAACCTCACCAAACGAATCAACTTTTGATGCTGGTTTCACTGAAATGCTTCTTTCAGTCAGATATGCACATCAGAAGGCCAAAATCTCAACTTCACAAAACCACTCAACTTTCGATGTTGGGCTCACTGCAGTGCTTATTTCAGAGAGATAAGCACTTCAGAATGCCAAAATCCCAACCTCAACAAACGACTCAAGTTTTGATGCTCGTTTCACTGAAATGCTTCTTTGAGTCAGATATGCACATCAGAAGGCAAAAATCTCAACTTCACCATACCACCCAACTTTCGATCCTGGACTTCCCAAAGGCTTATTTCAGTGAGATAAGCACTTCAGATGACCAGAATCTAAACTTCAACAAACCACTCATCTTTCGATGCTGGGTTCACTGAAGTGCTCATTTCAGAGAGATAAGCACTTCAGAATGCCAAAATCCCAACCTCACCAAACGACTCAACTTTTGATGCTGGTTTCACTGAATTGCTTATTTCAGTGAGATAAGCACTTCAAAAGGCCAAATTTTCTACTTCACAAAACCACTCAACTTTCGATGCTGGGCTCACTGCAGTGCTTATTTCAGTGAGATAAGCACTTCAGAATGCCAAAAACTCAACTTCACAAAACCACTCATCTTTCGATGCTGGGCTCACTGCAGTGCTTATTTCAGAGAGATAAGCACTTCAGAATGCCAAAATCCCAACCTCACCAAACGACTCAACTTTTGATGCTGGTTTCACTGAAATGCTTCTTTCAGTCAGATAAGCACTTCAGAAGGCCAAAATCACAACTTCACAAAACCACCCAGCTTTCGATCCTCGATTTACACAAATGCTTATTTCAGTGAGATAAGCACTTCAGAAGACCAAAATCTCACCTTCACCAAACCAACCAACTTTCGATCCTGGATTTACCCAAATGCTTATTTCAGTGACATAAGCACTTCAGAAGACCAAAATCTAAACTTCACCAAACCTCTCAACTTTCGATGCTGCATTCACTGCAGCGCTTATTTCAGAGAGATAAGCACTTCAGAAGTCCAAAATCCCAACCTCACCAAACGACACAACTTTTGATGCTGGTTTCACTGAATTGCTTATTTTTTTTGAGATAAGCACTTCAGAAGGCCAAAATCTCAACTTCACAAAACCACTCAACTTTAGATGCTGGTTTCACTGAAATGCTTCTTTCATTCAAATATGCACATCAGAAGGCCAAAATCTCAACTTCACAAAACAACTCAACTTTCGATGTTGGGCTCACTGCAGTGCTTATTTCAGCGAGATAAGCACTTCAGAATGCTAAAATCCCAACCTCACCAAACGACTCAACTTTAGATGCTGGTTTCACTGAAATGCTTCTTTCAGTCAGATAAGCACTTCAGAGGCCAAAATCTCAACATCTCAAAACCACCCAACTTTCGATCCTGGATTTACCCAAATGCTTATTTCAGTGAGATAAGCACTTCCGAAGACCAAAATCTCAACTTCACCAAACCACCCAACTTTCGATTCTGGATTTACCCAAATGTTTATTTCAGTGAGATAAGCACTTCAGAAGACCAAAATCTAAACTTCACCAAACCACTCAACTTTCGATGCTGGTTTCACTGAAATGCTTCTTTCAGTCAGATAAGCACTTCAGAAGGCCAAAATCTCAACTTCACAAAACCACCCAACTTTCGATCCTGGATTTACACAAATGCTTCTTTCAGTGAGATAAGCACTTCAGAAGAACAAAATCTCACCTTCACCAAACCAACCAACTTTCGATCCTGGATTTACCCAAATGCTTATTTCAGTGAGATAAGCACTTCAGAAGACCAAAATCTAAACTTCACCAAACCACCCAACTTTCGATCCTGGACTTTCCCAAATGGTTGTTTCAGTGAGATAAGCACTTCAGAAAACCAAAATCTGATCTTCACCATACCACTCAACTTTCGATGCTGGGTTCACTGAAGTGCTTATTTCAGAGAGATAAGCACTTCAGATTGCCAAAATCCCAACCTCACCAAACGAATCAACTTTTGATGCTGGTTTCACTGAAATGCTTCTTTCAGTCAGATATGCACATCAGAAGGCCAAAATCTCAACTTCACAAAACCACTCAACTTTCGATGTTGGGCTCACTGCAATGCTTATTTCAACGAGATAAGCACTTCAGAATGCCAAAATCCCAGCCTCACCAAACGACTCAACTTTAGATGCTGGTTTCACTGAAATGCTTCTTTCAGTCAGATAAGCACTTCAGAAGGACAAAATCTCAACTTCACAAAACCACCCAACTTTCGATCCTGGATTTACCCAAATGCTTATTTCAGTGAGATAAGCACTTCAGAATGCAAAAATCCCAACCTCACCAAACGAATCAACTTTTGATGCTGGTTTCACTGAAATGCTTCTTTGAGTCAGATATGCACATCAGAAGGCAAAAATCTCAACTTTTTCATACCACCCAACTTTCGATCCTGGACTTTCCCAAATGCTTATTTCAGTGAGATAAGCACTTCAGAAGACCAAAATCTAAACTTCACCAAACCACTCAACTTTCGATGCTGCATTCACTGCAGCGCTTATTTCAGAGAGATAAGCACTTCAGAAGTCCAAAATCCCAACCTCACCAAACGACTCAACTATTGATGCTGGTTTCACTGAAATGCTTCTTTCAGTCAGATAAGCACTTCAGAAGGACAAAATCTCAACTTCACAAAACCACCCAACTTTCGATCCTGGATTTACCCAAATGCTTATTTCAGTGAGATAAGCACTTCAGAATGCAAAAATCCCAACCTCACCAAAGGACTCAAGTTTTGATGCTGGTTTCACTGAAATGCTTCTTTGAGTCAGATATGCACATCAGAAGGCAAATATCTCAACTTCACCATACCACCCAACTTTCGATCCTGGACTTTCCCAAATGCTTATTTCAGTGAGATAAGCACTTCAGAAGACCAAAATCTAAACTTCACCAAACCACTCAACTTTCGATGCTGCATTCACTGCAGCGCTTATTTCAGAGAGATAAGCACTTCAGAAGATCAAAATCCCAACCTCACCAAACGACTCAACTATTGATGCTGGTTTCACTGAAATGCTTCTTTCAGTCAGATAAGCACTTGAGATGGACAAAATCTCAACTTCACAAAACCACCCAACTTTCGATCCTGGATTTACCCAAATGCTTATTTCAGTGAGATAAGCACTTCAGAAGTCCAAAATCCCAACCTCACCAAACGACTCAACTTTTGATGCGGGTTTCACTGAATTGCTTATTTTTTTTGAGATAAGCACTTCAGAAGGCCAAAATCTCAACTTCACAAAACCACTCAACTTTAGATGCTGGTTTCACTGAAATGCTTCTTTCAGTAAGATATGCACATCAGAAGGCCAAAATCTCAACTTCACAAAACAACTCAACTTTCGATGTTGGGCTCACTGCAGTGCTTATTTCAGCGAGATAAGCACTTCAGAATGCCAAAATCCCAACCTCACCAAACGACTCAACTTTAGATGCTGGTTTCACTGAATTGCTTATTTCAGTGAGATAAGCACTTCAAAAGGCCAAATTTTCTACTTCACAAAACCACTCAACTTTCGATGCTGGGCTCACTGTAGTGCTTATTTCAGTGAGATAAGCACTTCAGAATGCCAAAAACTCAACTTCAAAAACCACTCATCTTTCGATGCTGGGCTCACTGCAGTGCTTATTTCAGAGAGATAAGCACTTCAGAATGCAAAAATCCCAACCTCACCAAACGACTCAACTTTTGATGCTGGTTTCACTGAAATGCTTCATTCAGTCAGATAAGCACTTCAGAATGCCAAAATCTCAACTTCACAAAACCACCCAACTTTCGATCCTCGATTTACACAAATGCTTATTTCAGTGAGAAGCACTTCAGAAGACCAAAATCTCACCTTCACCAAACCAACCAAATTTCGATCCTGGATTTACCCAAATGCTTATTTCAGTGAGATAAGCACTTCAGAAGACCAAAATCTAAACTTCACCAAACCACTCAACTTTCGATGCTGCATTCACTGCAGCGCTTATTTCAGAGAGATAAGCACTTCAGAAGTCCAAAATCCCAACCTTACCAAACGACTCAACTTTTGATGCTGGTTTCACTGAATTGCTTATTTTTTTTGAGATAAGCACTTCAGAAGTCCAAAATCCCAACCTCACCAAACGAATCAACTTTTGATACTGGTTTCACTGAAATGCTTCTTTCAGTCAAATATGCACATCAGAAGGCCAAAATCTCAACTTCACAAAACAACTCAACTTTCGATGTTGGGCTCACTGCAGTGCTTATTTCAGCGAGACAAACACTTCAGAATGCCAAAATCCCAACCTCACCAAACGACTCAACTTTCGATGCTGGTTTCACTGAAATGCCTCTTTCAGTCAGATAAGCACTTCAGAGGCCAAAATCTCAACATCTCAAAACCACAAAACTTTCGATCCTGGATTTACACAAATGCTTATTTCAGTGAGATAAGCACTTCCGAAGACCAAAATCTCAACTTCACCAAACCACCCAACTTTCGATTCTGGATTTACCCAAAAGCTTATTTCAGTGAGATAAGCACTTCAGAAGACCAAAATCTAAACTTCACCAAACGACTCAACTTTCGATGCTGGTTTCACTGAAATGCTTCTTTCAGTCAGATAAGCACTTCAGAAGGCCAAAATCTCAACTTCACAAAACCACCCAACTTTCGATCCTGGATTTACACAAATGCTTATTTCATTGAGATAAGCACTTCAGAAGACCAAAATCTCACCTTCACCAAACCAACCAACTTTCGATCCTGGATTTACCCAAATGCTTATTTCAGTGAGATAAGCACTTCAGAAGACCAAAATCTAAACTTCACCAAACCACCCAACTTTCGATCCTGGACTTTCCCAAATGGTTGTTTCAGTGAGATAAGCACTTCAGAAAACCAAAATCTGAACTTCACCATACCACTCAACTTTCGATGCTGGGTTCACTGAAGTGCTTATTTCAGAGAGATAAGCACTTCAGAAGACCAAAATCCCAACCTCACCAAACGAATCAACTTTTGATGCTGGTTTCACTGAAATGCTTCTTTCAGTCAGATATGCACATCAGAAGGCCAAAATCTCAACTTCACAAAACCACTCAACTTTCGATGTTGGGCTCACTGCAGTGCTTATTTCAGCGAGATAAGCACTTCAGAATGCCAAAATCCCAACCTCACCAAACGACTCAACTTTAGATGCTGGTTTCACTGAAATGCTTCTTTCAGTCAGATAAGCACTTCAGAAGGACAAAATCTCAACTTCACAAAACCACCCAACTTTCGATCCTGGATTTACCCAAATGCTTATTTCAGTGAGATAAGCACTTCAAAATGCAAAAATCCCAACCTCACCAAACGACTCAACTTTTGATGCTGGTTTCACTGAATTGCTTATTTCAGTGAGATAAGCACTTCAGAAGTCCAAAATCACAACTTCACCAAACCACAAAACTTATGATGCCTTGTTCACTGAAGAGCTTTTTTCAGTCAGATAAGCACTTCAGAAGGCCAAAATCACTACTTCAGAAAACCACACATCTTTCGATGCTGTGTTCACTGAAGTGCTTATTACAGAGAGATAAGCACTTCAGAATGCCAAAATCCCAACCTCAACAAACGACTCAACTTTTGATGCTGGTTTCACTGAAATGCTTCTTTCAGTCAGATATGCACATCAGAAGGCAAAAATCTCAACTTCACCATACCACCCAACTTTCGATCCTGGACTTCCCAAAGGCTTATTTCAGTGAGATAAGCACTTCAGAAGACCAAAATCTAAACTTCACCGAACCAACCAACTTTCGATGCTGGATTCACTGCAGCGCTTATTTCAGAGAGTTAAGCACTTCAGAATGCCAAAATCCCAACCTCACCAAACGACTCAACTTTTGATGCTGGTTTCACTGAATTGCTTATTTCAGTGAGATATAGCACTTCAAAAGGCCAAATTTTCTACTTCACAAAACCACTCAACTTTCGATGCTGGGCTCACTGCAGTGCTTATTTCAGTGAGATAAGCACTTCAGAATGCCAAAAACTCAACTTCAGAAAACCACTCATCTTTCGATGCTGGGCTCACTGCAGTGCTTATTTCACAGAGATAAGCACTTCAGAATGCCAAAATCACAACCTCACCAAACGACTCAACTTTTGATGCTGGTTTCACTGAAATGCTTCTTTCAGTCAGATAAGCACTTCAGAAGGCAAAAATCTCAACTTCACCATACCACCCAACTTTCGATCCTGGACTTTCCCAAAGGATTATTTCAGTGAGATAAGCACTTCAGAATGCCAAAAACTCAACTTCACCAAACCACTCATCTTTCGATGCTGGGCTCACTGCAGTGCTTATTTCAGAGAGATAAGCACTTCAGAATGCCAAAATCCCAACCTCACCAAACGACTCAACTTTTGATGCTGGTTTCACTGAAATGCTTCTTTCAGTCAGATAAGCACTTCAGAAGGACAAAATCTCAACTTCACAAAACCACCCAACTTTCGATCCTGGATTTACACAAATGCTTATTTCAGTGAGATAAGCACTTCAGAAGACCAAAATCTCACCTTCACCAAACCAACCAACTTTCGATCCTGGATTTACCAAAATGCTTATTTCAGTGAGATAAGCACTTCAGAAGACCAAAATATAAACTTCACCAAACCACCCAACTTTCGATCCTGGACTTTCCCAAATGGTTCTTTCAGTGAGATAAGCACTTCAGAAAACCAAAATCTGAACTTCACCAAACCACTCAACTTTCGATGCTGGGTTCACTGAAGTGCTTATTTCAGAGAGATAAGCACTTCAGAAGACCAAAATCCCAACCTCACCAAACGAATCAACTTTTGATGCTGGTTTCACTGAAATGCTTCTTTCAGTCAGATATGCACATCAGAAGGCCAAAATCTCAACTTCACAAAACCACTCAACTTTCGATGTTGGGCTCACTGCAGTGCTTATTTCAGCGAGATAAGCACTTCAGAATGCCAAAATCCCAACCTCACCAAACGACTCAACTTTAGATGCTGGTTTCTCTGAAATGCTTCTTTCAGTCAGATAAGCACTTCAGAAGGACAAAATCTCAACTTCACAAAACCACCCAACTTTCGATCCTGGATTTACCCAAATGCTTATTTCAGTGAGATAAGCACTTCAGAATGCAAAAATCCCAACCTCACCAAACGACTCAACTTTTGATGCTGGTTTCACTGAAATGCTTCTTTCAGTCAGATAAGCACTTCAGAAGGCCAAAATCTCAACTTCACAAAACCACCCAACTTTCGATCCTGGATTTACACAAATGCTTATTTCAGTGAGATAAGCACTTCAGAAGACCAAAATCCCAACCTCACCAAACGACTCAACTTTTGATGCGGGTTTCACTGAATTGCTTATTTTTTTTGAGATAAGCACTTCAGAAGGCCAAAATCTCAACTTCACAAAACCACTCAACTTTAGATGCTGGTTTCACTGAAATGCTTCTTTCAGTAAGATATGCACATCAGAAGGCCAAAATCTCAACTTCACAAAACAACTCAACTTTCGATGTTGGGCTCACTGCAGTGCTTATTTCAGCGAGATAAGCACTTCAGAATGCCAAAATCCCAACCTCACCAAACGACTCAACTTTAGATGCTGGTTTCACTGAATTGCTTATTTCAGTGAGATAAGCACTTCAAAAGGCCAAATTTTCTACTTCACAAAACCACTCAACTTTCGATGCTGGGCTCACTGTAGTGCTTATTTCAGTGAGATAAGCACTTCAGAATGCCAAAAACTCAACTTCAAAAACCACTCATCTTTCGATGCTGGGCTCACTGCAGTGCTTATTTCAGAGAGATAAGCACTTCAGAATGCCAAAATCCCAACCTCACCAAACGACTCAACTTTTGATGCTGGTTTCACTGAAATGCTTCATTCAGTCAGATAAGCACTTCAGAAGGCCAAAATCTCAACTTCACAAAACCACCCAACTTTCGATCCTCGATTTACACAAATGCTTATTTCAGTGAGATAAGCACTTCAGAAGACCAAAATCTCACCTTCACCAAACCAACCAAATTTCGATCCTGGATTTACCCAAATGCTTATTTCAGTGAGATAAGCACTTCAGAAGACCAAAATCTAAACTTCACCAAACCACTCAACTTTCGATGCTGCATTCACTGCAGCGCTTATTTCAGAGAGATAAGCACTTCAGAAGTCCAAAATCCCAACCTCACCAAACGACTCAACTTTTGATGCTGGTTTCACTGAATTGCTTATTTTTTTTGAGATAAGCACTTCAGAAGTCCAAAATCCCAACCTCACCAAACCAATCAACTTTTGATACTGGTTTCACTGAAATGCTTCTTTCAGTCAAATATGCACATCAGAAGGCCAAAATCTCAACTTCACAAAACAACTCAACTTTCGATGTTGGGCTCACTGCAGTGCTTATTTCAGCGAGACAAACACTTCAGAATGCCAAAATCCCAACCTCACCAAACGACTCAACTTTCGATGCTGGTTTCACTGAAATGCTTCTTTCAGTCAGATAAGCACTTCAGAGGCCAAAATCTCAACATCTCAAAACCACAAAACTTTCGATCCTGGATTTACACAAATGCTTATTTCAGTGAGATAAGCACTTCCGAAGACCAAAATCTCAACTTCACCAAACCACCCAACTTTCGATTCTGGATTTACCCAAATGCTTATTTCAGTGAGATAAGCACTTCAGAAGACCAAAATCTAAACTTCACCAAACGACTCAACTTTCGATGCTGGTTTCACTGAAATGCTTCTTTCAGTCAGATAAGCACTTCAGAAGGCCAAAATCTCAAATTCACAAAACCACCCAACTTTCGATCCTGGATTTACACAAATGCTTATTTCATTGAGATAAGCACTTCAGAAGACCAAAATCTCACCTTCACCAAACCAACCAACTTTCGATCCTGGATTTACCCAAATGCTTATTTCAGTGAGATAAGCACTTCAGAAGACCAAAATCTAAACTTCACCAAACCACCCAACTTTCGATCCTGGACTTTCCCAAATGGTTGTTTCAGTGAGATAAGCACTTCAGAAAACCAAAATCTGAACTTCACCATACCACTCAACTTTCGATGCTGGGTTCACTGAAGTGCTTATTTCAGAGAGATAAGCACTTCACTACGCCAAAATCCCAACCTCACCAAACGAATCAACTTTTGATGCTGGTTTCACTGAAATGCTTCTTTCAGTCAGATATGCACATCAGAAGGCCAAAATCTCAACTTCACAAAACCACTCAACTTTCGATGTTGGGCTCACTGCAGTGCTTATTTCAGCGAGATAAGCACTTCAGAATGCCAAAATCCCAACCTCACCAAACGACTCAACTTTAGATGCTGGTTTCACTGAAATGCTTCTTTCAGTCAGATAAGCACTTCAGAAGGACAAAATCTCAACTTCACAAAACCACCCAACTTTCGATCCTGGATTTACCCAAATGCTTATTTCAGTGAGATAAGCACTTCAGAATGCAAAAATCCCAACCTCACCAAACGACTCAACTTTTGATGCTGGTTTCACTGAATTGCTTATTTCAGTGAGATAAGCACTTCAGAAGTCCAAAATCACAACTTCACCAAACCACAAAACTTATGATGCCTTGTTCACTGAAGAGCTTATTTCAGTCAGATAAGCACTTCAGAAGGCCAAAATCACTACTTCAGAAAACCACACATCTTTCGATGCTGTGTTCACTGAAGTGCTTATTACAGAGAGATAAGCACTTCAGAATGCCAAAATCCCAACCTCACCAAACGACTCAACTTTTGATGCTGGTTTCACTGAAATGCTTCTTTCAGTCAGATATGCACATCAGAAGGCAAAAATCTCAACTTCACCATACCACCCAACTTTCGATCCTGGACTTCCCAAAGGCTTATTTCAGTGAGATAAGCACTTCAGATGACCAAAATCTAAACTTCAACAAACCACTCAACTTTCGATGCTGGGTTCACTGAAGTGCTCATTTCAGAGAGATAAGCACTTCAGAATGCCAAAATCCCAACCTCACCAAACGACTCAACTTTTGATGCTGGTTTCACTGAATTGCTTATTTCAGTGAGATAAGCACTTCAAAAGGCCAAATTTTCTACTTCACAAAACCACTCAACTTTCGATGCTGGGCTCACTGCAGTGCTTATTTCAGTGAGATAAGCACTTCAGAAGACCAAAATCTAAACTTCACCGAACCAACCAACTTTCGATGCTGGATTCACTGCAGCGCTTATTTCAGAGAGTTAAGCACTTCAGAATGCCAAAATCCCAACCTCACCAAACGACTCAACTTTTGATGCTGGTTTCACTGAATTGCTTATTTCAGTGAGATATAGCACTTCAAAAGGCCAAATTTTCTACTTCACAAAACCACTCAACTTTCGATGCTGGGCTCACTGCAGTGCTTATTTCAGTGAGATAAGCACTTCAGAATGCCAAAAACTCAACTTCAGAAAACCACTCATCTTTCGATGCTGGGCTCACTGCAGTGCTTATTTCACAGAGATAAGCACTTCAGAATGCCAAAATCACAACCTCACCAAACGACTCAACTTTTGATGCTGGTTTCACTGAAATGCTTCTTTCAGTCAGATAAGCACTTCAGAAGGCAAAAATCTCAACTTCACCATACCACCCAACTTTCGATCCTGGACTTTCCCAAAGGATTATTTCAGTGAGATAAGCACTTCAGAATGCCAAAAACTCAACTTCACCAAACCACTCATCTTTCGATGCTGGGCTCACTGCAGTGCTTATTTCAGAGAGATAAGCACTTCAGAATGCCAAAATCCCAACCTCACCAAACGACTCAACTTTTGATGCTGGTTTCACTGAAATGCTTCTTTCAGTCAGATAAGCACTTCAGAAGGACAAAATCTCAACTTCACAAAACCACCCAACTTTCGATCCTGGATTTACACAAATGCTTATTTCAGTGAGATAAGCACTTCAGAAGACCAAAATCTCACCTTCACCAAACCAACCAACTTTCGATCCTGGATTTACCAAAATGCTTATTTCAGTGAGATAAGCACTTCAGAAGACCAAAATATAAACTTCACCAAACCACCCAACTTTCGATCCTGGACTTTCCCAAATGGTTCTTTCAGTGAGATAAGCACTTCAGAAAACCAAAATCTGAACTTCACCAAACCACTCAACTTTCGATGCTGGGTTCACTGAAGTGCTTATTTCAGAGAGATAAGCACTTCAGAAGACCAAAATCCCAACCTCACCAAACGAATCAACTTTTGATGCTGGTTTCACTGAAATGCTTCTTTCAGTCAGATATGCACATCAGAAGGCCAAAATCTCAACTTCACAAAACCACTCAACTTTCGATGTTGGGCTCACTGCAGTGCTTATTTCAGCGAGATAAGCACTTCAGAATGCCAAAATCCCAACCTCACCAAACGACTCAACTTTAGATGCTGGTTTCACTGAAATGCTTCTTTCAGTCAGATAAGCACTTCAGAAGGACAAAATCTCAACTTCACAAAACCACCCAACTTTCGATCCTGGATTTACCCAAATGCTTATTTCAGTGAGATAAGCACTTCAGAATGCAAAAATCCCAACCTCACCAAACGACTCAACTTTTGATGCTGGTTTCACTGAAATGCTTCTTTCAGTCAGATAAGCACTTCAGAAGGCCAAAATCTCAACTTCACAAAACCACCCAACTTTCGATCCTGGATTTACACAAATGCTTATTTCAGTGAGATAAGCACTTCAGAAGACCAAAATCCCAACCTCACCAAACGACTCAACTTTTGATGCGGGTTTCACTGAATTGCTTATTTTTTTTGAGATAAGCACTTCAGAAGGCCAAAATCTCAACTTCACAAAACCACTCAACTTTAGATGCTGGTTTCACTGAAATGCTTCTTTCAGTAAGATATGCACATCAGAAGGCCAAAATCTCAACTTCACAAAACAACTCAACTTTCGATGTTGGGCTCACTGCAGTGCTTATTTCAGCGAGATAAGCACTTCAGAATGCCAAAATCCCAACCTCACCAAACGACTCAACTTTAGATGCTGGTTTCACTGAATTGCTTATTTCAGTGAGATAAGCACTTCAAAAGGCCAAATTTTCTACTTCACAAAACCACTCAACTTTCGATGCTGGGCTCACTGTAGTGCTTATTTCAGTGAGATAAGCACTTCAGAATGCCAAAAACTCAACTTCAAAAACCACTCATCTTTCGATGCTGGGCTCACTGCAGTGCTTATTTCAGAGAGATAAGCACTTCAGAATGCCAAAATCCCAACCTCACCAAACGACTCAACTTTTGATGCTGGTTTCACTGAAATGCTTCATTCAGTCAGATAAGCACTTCAGAAGGCCAAAATCTCAACTTCACAAAACCACCCAACTTTCGATCCTCGATTTACACAAATGCTTATTTCAGTGAGATAAGCACTTCAGAAGACCAAAATCTCACCTTCACCAAACCAACCAAATTTCGATCCTGGATTTACCCAAATGCTTATTTCAGTGAGATAAGCACTTCAGAAGACCAAAATCTAAACTTCACCAAACCACTCAACTTTCGATGCTGCATTCACTGCAGCGCTTATTTCAGAGAGATAAGCACTTCAGAAGTCCAAAATCCCAACCTCAACAAACGACTCAACTTTTGATGCTGGTTTCACTGAATTGCTTATTTTTTTTGAGATAAGCACTTCAGAAGTCCAAAATCCCAACCTCACCAAACCAATCAACTTTTGATACTGGTTTCACTGAAATGCTTCTTTCAGTCAAATATGCACATCAGAAGGCCAAAATCTCAACTTCACAAAACAACTCAACTTTCGATGTTGGGCTCACTGCAGTGCTTATTTCAGCGAGACAAACACTTCAGAATGCCAAAATCCCAACCTCACCAAACGACTCAACTTTCGATGCTGGTTTCACTGAAATGCTTCTTTCAGTCAGATAAGCACTTCAGAGGCCAAAATCTCAACATCTCAAAACCACAAAACTTTCGATCCTGGATTTACACAAATGCTTATTTCAGTGAGATAAGCACTTCCGAAGACCAAAATCTCAACTTCACCAAACCACCCAACTTTCGATTCTGGATTTACCCAAATGCTTATTTCAGTGAGATAAGCACTTCAGAAGACCAAAATCTAAACTTCACCAAACGACTCAACTTTCGATGCTGGTTTCACTGAAATGCTTCTTTCAGTCAGATAAGCACTTCAGAAGGCCAAAATCTCAAATTCACAAAACCACCCAACTTTCGATCCTGGATTTACACAAATGCTTATTTCATTGAGATAAGCACTTCAGAAGACCAAAATCTCACCTTCACCAAACCAACCAACTTTCGATCCTGGATTTACCCAAATGCTTATTTCAGTGAGATAAGCACTTCAGAAGACCAAAATCTAAACTTCACCAAACCACCCAACTTTCGATCCTGGACTTTCCCAAATGGTTGTTTCAGTGAGATAAGCACTTCAGAAAACCAAAATCTGAACTTCACCATACCACTCAACTTTCGATGCTGGGTTCACTGAAGTGCTTATTTCAGAGAGATAAGCACTTCACTACGCCAAAATCCCAACCTCACCAAACGAATCAACTTTTGATGCTGGTTTCACTGAAATGCTTCTTTCAGTCAGATATGCACATCAGAAGGCCAAAATCTCAACTTCACAAAACCACTCAACTTTCGATGTTGGGCTCACTGCAGTGCTTATTTCAGCGAGATAAGCACTTCAGAATGCCAAAATCCCAACCTCACCAAACGACTCAACTTTAGATGCTGGTTTCACTGAAATGCTTCTTTCAGTCAGATAAGCACTTCAGAAGGACAAAATCTCAACTTCACAAAACCACCCAACTTTCGATCCTGGATTTACCCAAATGCTTATTTCAGTGAGATAAGCACTTCAGAATGCAAAAATCCCAACCTCACCAAACGACTCAACTTTTGATGCTGGTTTCACTGAATTGCTTATTTCAGTGAGATAAGCACTTCAGAAGTCCAAAATCACAACTTCACCAAACCACAAAACTTATGATGCCTTGTTCACTGAAGAGCTTATTTCAGTCAGATAAGCACTTCAGAAGGCCAAAATCACTACTTCAGAAAACCACACATCTTTCGATGCTGTGTTCACTGAAGTGCTTATTACAGAGAGATAAGCACTTCAGAATGCCAAAATCCCAACCTCACCAAACGACTCAACTTTTGATGCTGGTTTCACTGAAATGCTTCTTTCAGTCAGATATGCACATCAGAAGGCAAAAATCTCAACTTCACCATACCACCCAACTTTCGATCCTGGACTTCCCAAAGGCTTATTTCAGTGAGATAAGCACTTCAGATGACCAAAATCTAAACTTCAACAAACCACTCAACTTTCGATGCTGGGTTCACTGAAGTGCTCATTTCAGAGAGATAAGCACTTCAGAATGCCAAAATCCCAACCTCACCAAACGACTCAACTTTTGATGCTGGTTTCACTGAATTGCTTATTTCAGTGAGATAAGCACTTCAAAAGGCCAAATTTTCTACTTCACAAAACCACTCAACTTTCGATGCTGGGCTCACTGCAGTGCTTATTTCAGTGAGATAAGCACTTCAGAATGCCAAAAACTCAACTTCAGAAAACCACTCATCTTTCGATGCTGGGCTCACTGCAGTGCTTATTTCAGAGAGATAAGCACTTCAGAATGCCAAAATCACAACCTCACCAAACGACTCAACTTTTGATGCTGGTTTCACTGAAATGCTTCTTTCAGTCAGATAAGCACTTCAGAAGGCAAAAATCTCAACTTCACCATACCACCCAACTTTCGATCCTGGACTTTCCCAAAGGCTTATTTCAGTGAGATAAGCACTTCAGAATGCCAAAAACTCAACTTCACCAAACCACTCATCTTTCGATGCTGGGCTCACTGCAGTGCTTATTTCAGAGAGATAAGCACTTCAGAATGCCAAAATCCCAACCTCACCAAACGACTCAACTTTTGATGCTGGTTTCACTGAAATGCTTCTTTCAGTCAGATAAGCACTTCAGAAGGCCAAAATCTCAACTTCACAAAACCACCCAACTTTCGATCCTGGATTTACACAAATGCTTATTTCAGTGAGATAAGCACTTCAGAAGACCAAAATCTCACCTTCACCAAACCAACCAACTTTCGATCCTGGATTTACCAAAATGCTTATTTCAGTGAGATAAGCACTTCAGAAGACCAAAATATAAACTTCACCAAACCACCCAACTTTCGATCCTGGACTTTCCCAAATGGTTCTTTCAGTGAGATAAGCACTTCAGAAAACCAAAATCTGAACTTCACCAAACCACTCAACTTTCGATGCTGGGTTCACTGAAGTGCTTATTTCAGAGAGATAAGCACTTCAGAAGACCAAAATCCCAACCTCACCAAACGAATCAACTTTTGATGCTGGTTTCACTGAAATGCTTCTTTCAGTCAGATATGCACATCAGAAGGCCAAAATCTCAACTTCACAAAACCACTCAACTTTCGATGTTGGGCTCACTGCAGTGCTTATTTCAGCGAGATAAGCACTTCAGAATGCCAAAATCCCAACCTCACCAAACGACTCAACTTTAGATGCTGGTTTCACTGAAATGCTTCTTTCAGTCAGATAAGCACTTCAGAAGGACAAAATCTCAACTTCACAAAACCACCCAACTTTCGATCCTGGATTTACCCAAATGCTTATTTCAGTGAGATAAGCACTTCAGAAGACCAAAATCTCACCTTCACCAAACCAACCAACTTTCGATCCTGGATTTACCCAAATGCTTATTTCAGTGAGATAAGCACTTCAGAAGACCAAAATATAAACTTCACCAAACCACCCAACTTTCGATCCTGGACTTTCCCAAATGGTTGTTTCAGTGAGATAAGCACTTCAGAAAACCAAAATCTGAACTTCACCATACCACTCAACTTTCGATGCTGGGTTCACTGAAGTGCTTATTTCAGAGAGATAAGCACTTCACTACGCCAAAATCCCAACCTCACCAAACGACTCAACTTTTGATGCTGGTTTCACTGAAATGCTTCTTTCAGTCAGATATGCACATCAGAAGGCCAAAATCTCAACTTCACAAAACCACTCAACTTTCGATGTTGGGCTCACTGCAGTGCTTATTTCAGCGAGATAAGTACTTCAGAATGCCAAAATCCCAACCTCACCAAACGACTCAACTTTAGATGCTGGTTTCACTGAAATGCTTCTTTCAGTCAGATAAGCACTTCAGAAGGACAAAATCTCAACTTCACAAAACCACCCAACTTTCGATCCTGGATTTACCCAAATGCTTATTTCAGTGAGATAAGCACTTCAGAATGCAAAAATCCCAACCTCACCAAACGACTCAACTTTTGATGCTGGTTTCACTGAATTGCTTATTTCAGTGAGATAAGCACTTCAGAAGTCCAAAATCACAACTTCACCAAACCACAAAGCTTATGATGCCTTGTTCACTGAAGAGCTTATTTCAGTCAGATAAGCATTTCAGAAGGCCAAAATCACTACTTCAGAAAACCACACAACTTTCGATGCTGTGTTCACTGAAGTGCTTATTTCAGAAAGATAAGCACTTCAGAATGCCAAAATCCCAACCTCAACAAACGACTCAAGTTTTGATGCTGGTTTCACTGAAATGCTTCTTTGAGTCAGATATGCACATCAGAAGGCAAAAATCTCAACTTCACCATACCACCCAACTTTCGATCCTGGACTTCCCAAAGGCTTATTTCAGTGAGATAAGCACTTCAGATGACCAGAATCTAAACTTCAACAAACCACTCAACTTTCGATGCTGGGTTCACTGAAGTGCTCATTTCAGAGAGATAAGCACTTCAGAATGCCAAAATCCCAACCTCACCAAACGACTCAACTTTTGATGCTGGTTTCACTGAATTGCTTATTTCAGTGAGATAAGCACTTCAAAAGGCCAAAATCTCAACTTCACAAAACAACTCAACTTTCGATGTTGGGCTCACTGCAGTGCTTATTTCAGCGAGATAAGCACTTCAGAATGCCAAAATCCCAACCTCACCAAACGACTCAACTTTAGATGCTGGTTTCACTGAATTGCTTATTTCAGTGAGATAAGCACTTCAAAAGGCCAAATTTTCTACTTCACAAAACCACTCAACTTTCGATGCTGGGCTCACTGTAGTGCTTATTTCAGCGAGATAAGCACTTCAGAATGCCAAAATCCCAACCTCACCAAACGACTCAACTTTAGATGCTGGTTTCACTGAATTGCTTATTTCAGTGAGATAAGCACTTCAGAATGCCAAAAACTCAACTTCAAAAACCACTCATCTTTCGATGCTGGGCTCACTGCAGTGCTTATTTCAGAGAGATAAGCACTTCAGAATGCCAAAATCCCAACCTCACCAAACGACTCAACTTTTGATGCTGGTTTCACTGAAATGCTTCATTCAGTCAGATAAGCACTTCAGAAGGCCAAAATCTCAACTTCACAAAACCACCCAACTTTCGATCCTCGATTTACACAAATGCTTATTTCAGTGAGATAAGCACTTCAGAAGACCAAAATCTCACCTTCACCAAACCAACCAAATTTCGATCCTGGATTTACCCAAATGCTTATTTCAGTGAGATAAGCACTTCAGAAGACCAAAATCTAAACTTCACCAAACCACTCAACTTTCGATGCTGCATTCACTGCAGCGCTTATTTCAGAGAGATAAGCACTTCAGAAGTCCAAAATCCCAACCTCACCAAACGACTCAACTTTTGATGCTGGTTTCACTGAATTGCTTATTTTTTTTGAGATAAGCACTTCAGAAGTCCAAAATCCCAACCTCACCAAACCAATCAACTTTTGATACTGGTTTCACTGAAATGCTTCTTTCAGTCAAATATGCACATCAGAAGGCCAAAATCTCAACTTCACAAAACAACTCAACTTTCGATGTTGGGCTCACTGCAGTGCTTATTTCAGCGAGACAAACACTTCAGAATGCCAAAATCCCAACCTCACCAAACGACTCAACTTTCGATGCTGGTTTCACTGAAATGCTTCTTTCAGTCAGATAAGCACTTCAGAGGCCAAAATCTCAACATCTCAAAACCACAAAACTTTCGATCCTGGATTTACACAAATGCTTATTTCAGTGAGATAAGCACTTCCGAAGACCAAAATCTCAACTTCACCAAACCACCCAACTTTCGATTCTGGATTTACCCAAATGCTTATTTCAGTGAGATAAGCACTTCAGAAGACCAAAATCTAAACTTCACCAAACGACTCAACTTTCGATGCTGGTTTCACTGAAATGCTTCTTTCAGTCAGATAAGCACTTCAGAAGGCCAAAATCTCAAATTCACAAAACCACCCAACTTTCGATCCTGGATTTACACAAATGCTTATTTCATTGAGATAAGCACTTCAGAAGACCAAAATCTCACCTTCACCAAACCAACCAACTTTCGATCCTGGATTTACCCAAATGCTTATTTCAGTGAGATAAGCACTTCAGAAGACCAAAATCTAAACTTCACCAAACCACCCAACTTTCGATCCTGGACTTTCCCAAATGGTTGTTTCAGTGAGATAAGCACTTCAGAAAACCAAAATCTGAACTTCACCATACCACTCAACTTTCGATGCTGGGTTCACTGAAGTGCTTATTTCAGAGAGATAAGCACTTCACTACGCCAAAATCCCAACCTCACCAAACGAATCAACTTTTGATGCTGGTTTCACTGAAATGCTTCTTTCAGTCAGATATGCACATCAGAAGGCCAAAATCTCAACTTCACAAAACCACTCAACTTTCGATGTTGGGCTCACTGCAGTGCTTATTTCAGCGAGATAAGCACTTCAGAATGCCAAAATCCCAACCTCACCAAACGACTCAACTTTAGATGCTGGTTTCACTGAAATGCTTCTTTCAGTCAGATAAGCACTTCAGAAGGACAAAATCTCAACTTCACAAAACCACCCAACTTTCGATCCTGGATTTACCCAAATGCTTATTTCAGTGAGATAAGCACTTCAGAATGCAAAAATCCCAACCTCACCAAACGACTCAACTTTTGATGCTGGTTTCACTGAATTGCTTATTTCAGTGAGATAAGCACTTCAGAAGTCCAAAATCACAACTTCACCAAACCACAAAACTTATGATGCCTTGTTCACTGAAGAGCTTATTTCAGTCAGATAAGCACTTCAGAAGGCCAAAATCACTACTTCAGAAAACCACACATCTTTCGATGCTGTGTTCACTGAAGTGCTTATTACAGAGAGATAAGCACTTCAGAATGCCAAAATCCCAACCTCACCAAACGACTCAACTTTTGATGCTGGTTTCACTGAAATGCTTCTTTCAGTCAGATATGCACATCAGAAGGCAAAAATCTCAACTTCACCATACCACCCAACTTTCGATCCTGGACTTCCCAAAGGCTTATTTCAGTGAGATAAGCACTTCAGATGACCAAAATCTAAACTTCAACAAACCACTCAACTTTCGATGCTGGGTTCACTGAAGTGCTCATTTCAGAGAGATAAGCACTTCAGAATGCCAAAATCCCAACCTCACCAAACGACTCAACTTTTGATGCTGGTTTCACTGAATTGCTTATTTCAGTGAGATAAGCACTTCAAAAGGCCAAATTTTCTACTTCACAAAACCACTCAACTTTCGATGCTGGGCTCACTGCAGTGCTTATTTCAGTGAGATAAGCACTTCAGAATGCCAAAAACTCAACTTCAGAAAACCACTCATCTTTCGATGCTGGGCTCACTGCAGTGCTTATTTCAGAGAGATAAGCACTTCAGAATGCCAAAATCACAACCTCACCAAACGACTCAACTTTTGATGCTGGTTTCACTGAAATGCTTCTTTCAGTCAGATAAGCACTTCAGAAGGCAAAAATCTCAACTTCACCATACCACCCAACTTTCGATCCTGGACTTTCCCAAAGGCTTATTTCAGTGAGATAAGCACTTCAGAATGCCAAAAACTCAACTTCACCAAACCACTCATCTTTCGATGCTGGGCTCACTGCAGTGCTTATTTCAGAGAGATAAGCACTTCAGAATGCCAAAATCCCAACCTCACCAAACGACTCAACTTTTGATGCTGGTTTCACTGAAATGCTTCTTTCAGTCAGATAAGCACTTCAGAAGGCCAAAATCTCAACTTCACAAAACCACCCAACTTTCGATCCTGGATTTACACAAATGCTTATTTCAGTGAGATAAGCACTTCAGAAGACCAAAATCTCACCTTCACCAAACCAACCAACTTTCGATCCTGGATTTACCAAAATGCTTATTTCAGTGAGATAAGCACTTCAGAAGACCAAAATATAAACTTCACCAAACCACCCAACTTTCGATCCTGGACTTTCCCAAATGGTTCTTTCAGTGAGATAAGCACTTCAGAAAACCAAAATCTGAACTTCACCAAACCACTCAACTTTCGATGCTGGGTTCACTGAAGTGCTTATTTCAGAGAGATAAGCACTTCAGAAGACCAAAATCCCAACCTCACCAAACGAATCAACTTTTGATGCTGGTTTCACTGAAATGCTTCTTTCAGTCAGATATGCACATCAGAAGGCCAAAATCTCAACTTCACAAAACCACTCAACTTTCGATGTTGGGCTCACTGCAGTGCTTATTTCAGCGAGATAAGCACTTCAGAATGCCAAAATCCCAACCTCACCAAACGACTCAACTTTAGATGCTGGTTTCACTGAAATGCTTCTTTCAGTCAGATAAGCACTTCAGAAGGACAAAATCTCAACTTCACAAAACCACCCAACTTTCGATCCTGGATTTACCCAAATGCTTATTTCAGTGAGATAAGCACTTCAGAAGACCAAAATCTCACCTTCACCAAACCAACCAACTTTCGATCCTGGATTTACCCAAATGCTTATTTCAGTGAGATAAGCACTTCAGAAGACCAAAATATAAACTTCACCAAACCACCCAACTTTCGATCCTGGACTTTCCCAAATGGTTGTTTCAGTGAGATAAGCACTTCAGAAAACCAAAATCTGAACTTCACCATACCACTCAACTTTCGATGCTGGGTTCACTGAAGTGCTTATTTCAGAGAGATAAGCACTTCACTACGCCAAAATCCCAACCTCACCAAACGACTCAACTTTTGATGCTGGTTTCACTGAAATGCTTCTTTCAGTCAGATATGCACATCAGAAGGCCAAAATCTCAACTTCACAAAACCACTCAACTTTCGATGTTGGGCTCACTGCAGTGCTTATTTCAGCGAGATAAGTACTTCAGAATGCCAAAATCCCAACCTCACCAAACGACTCAACTTTAGATGCTGGTTTCACTGAAATGCTTCTTTCAGTCAGATAAGCACTTCAGAAGGACAAAATCTCAACTTCACAAAACCACCCAACTTTCGATCCTGGATTTACCCAAATGCTTATTTCAGTGAGATAAGCACTTCAGAATGCAAAAATCCCAACCTCACCAAACGACTCAACTTTTGATGCTGGTTTCACTGAATTGCTTATTTCAGTGAGATAAGCACTTCAGAAGTCCAAAATCACAACTTCACCAAACCACAAAGCTTATGATGCCTTGTTCACTGAAGAGCTTATTTCAGTCAGATAAGCATTTCAGAAGGCCAAAATCACTACTTCAGAAAACCACACAACTTTCGATGCTGTGTTCACTGAAGTGCTTATTTCAGAAAGATAAGCACTTCAGAATGCCAAAATCCCAACCTCAACAAACGACTCAAGTTTTGATGCTGGTTTCACTGAAATGCTTCTTTGAGTCAGATATGCACATCAGAAGGCAAAAATCTCAACTTCACCATACCACCCAACTTTCGATCCTGGACTTCCCAAAGGCTTATTTCAGTGAGATAAGCACTTCAGATGACCAGAATCTAAACTTCAACAAACCACTCAACTTTCGATGCTGGGTTCACTGAAGTGCTCATTTCAGAGAGATAAGCACTTCAGAATGCCAAAATCCCAACCTCACCAAACGACTCAACTTTTGATGCTGGTTTCACTGAATTGCTTATTTCAGTGAGATAAGCACTTCAAAAGGCCAAATTTTCTACTTCACAAAACCACTCAACTTTCGATGCTGGGCTCACTGCAGTGCTTATTTCAGTGAGATAAGCACTTCAGAATGCCAAAAACTCAACTTCACAAAACCACTCATCTTTCGATGCTGGGCTCACTGCAGTGCTTATTTCAGAGAGATAAGCACTTCAGAATGCCAAAATCCCAACCTCACCAAACGACTCAACTTTTGATGCTGGTTTCACTGAAATGCTTCTTTCAGTCAGATAAGCACTTCAGAAGGCCAAAATCTCAACTTCACAAAACCACCCAACTTTCGATCCTGGACTTTCCCAAAGGATTATTTCAGTGAGATAAGCACTTCAGAATGCCAAAAACTCAACTTCACCAAACCACTCATCTTTCGATGCTGGGCTCACTGCAGTGCTTATTTCAGAGAGATAAGCACTTCAGAATGCCAAAATCCCAACCTCACCAAACGACTCAACTTTTGATGCTGGTTTCACTGAAATGCTTCTTTCAGTCAGATAAGCACTTCAGAAGGCCAAAATCTCAACTTCACAAAACCACCCAACTTTCGATCCTGGATTTACACAAATGCTTATTTCAGTGAGATAAGCACTTCAGAAGACCAAAATCTCACCTTCACCAAACCAACCAACTTTCGATCCTGGATTTACCAAAATGCTTATTTCAGTGAGATAAGCACTTCAGAAGACCAAAATATAAACTTCACCAAACCACCCAACTTTCGATCCTGGACTTTCCCAAATGGTTCTTTCAGTGAGATAAGCACTTCAGAAAACCAAAATCTGAACTTCACCAAACCACTCAACTTTCGATGCTGGGTTCACTGAAGTGCTTATTTCAGAGAGATAAGCACTTCAGAAGACCAAAATCCCAACCTCACCAAACGAATCAACTTTTGATGCTGGTTTCACTGAAATGCTTCTTTCAGTCAGATATGCACATCAGAAGGCCAAAATCTCAACTTCACAAAACCACTCAACTTTCGATGTTGGGCTCACTGCAGTGCTTATTTCAGCGAGATAAGCACTTCAGAATGCCAAAATCCCAACCTCACCAAACGACTCAACTTTAGATGCTGGTTTCACTGAAATGCTTCTTTCAGTCAGATAAGCACTTCAGAAGGACAAAATCTCAACTTCACAAAACCACCCAACTTTCGATCCTGGATTTACCCAAATGCTTATTTCAGTGAGATAAGCACTTCAGAATGCAAAAATCCCAACCTCACCAAACGACTCAACTTTTGATGCTGGTTTCACTGAAATGCTTCTTTCAGTCAGATAAGCACTTCAGAAGGCCAAAATCTCAACTTCACAAAACCACCCAACTTTCGATCCTGGATTTACACAAATGCTTATTTCAGTGAGATAAGCACTTCAGAAGACCAAAATCCCAACCTCACCAAACGACTCAACTTTTGATGCGGGTTTCACTGAATTGCTTATTTTTTTTGAGATAAGCACTTCAGAAGGCCAAAATCTCAACTTCACAAAACCACTCAACTTTAGATGCTGGTTTCACTGAAATGCTTCTTTCAGTAAGATATGCACATCAGAAGGCCAAAATCTCAACTTCACAAAACAACTCAACTTTCGATGTTGGGCTCACTGCAGTGCTTATTTCAGCGAGATAAGCACTTCAGAATGCCAAAATCCCAACCTCACCAAACGACTCAACTTTAGATGCTGGTTTCACTGAATTGCTTATTTCAGTGAGATAAGCACTTCAAAAGGCCAAATTTTCTACTTCACAAAACCACTCAACTTTCGATGCTGGGCTCACTGTAGTGCTTATTTCAGTGAGATAAGCACTTCAGAATGCCAAAAACTCAACTTCAAAAACCACTCATCTTTCGATGCTGGGCTCACTGCAGTGCTTATTTCAGAGAGATAAGCACTTCAGAATGCCAAAATCCCAACCTCACCAAACGACTCAACTTTTGATGCTGGTTTCACTGAAATGCTTCATTCAGTCAGATAAGCACTTCAGAAGGCCAAAATCTCAACTTCACAAAACCACCCAACTTTCGATCCTCGATTTACACAAATGCTTATTTCAGTGAGATAAGCACTTCAGAAGACCAAAATCTCACCTTCACCAAACCAACCAAATTTCGATCCTGGATTTACCCAAATGCTTATTTCAGTGAGATAAGCACTTCAGAAGACCAAAATCTAAACTTCACCAAACCACTCAACTTTCGATGCTGCATTCACTGCAGCGCTTATTTCAGAGAGATAAGCACTTCAGAAGTCCAAAATCCCAACCTCACCAAACGACTCAACTTTTGATGCTGGTTTCACTGAATTGCTTATTTTTTTTGAGATAAGCACTTCAGAAGTCCAAAATCCCAACCTCACCAAACCAATCAACTTTTGATACTGGTTTCACTGAAATGCTTCTTTCAGTCAAATATGCACATCAGAAGGCCAAAATCTCAACTTCACAAAACAACTCAACTTTCGATGTTGGGCTCACTGCAGTGCTTATTTCAGCGAGACAAACACTTCAGAATGCCAAAATCCCAACCTCACCAAACGACTCAACTTTCGATGCTGGTTTCACTGAAATGCTTCTTTCAGTCAGATAAGCACTTCAGAGGCCAAAATCTCAACATCTCAAAACCACAAAACTTTCGATCCTGGATTTACACAAATGCTTATTTCAGTGAGATAAGCACTTCCGAAGACCAAAATCTCAACTTCACAAAACCACCCAACTTTCGATTCTGGATTTACCCAAATGCTTATTTCAGTGAGATAAGCACTTCAGAAGACCAAAATCTAAACTTCACCAAACGACTCAACTTTCGATGCTGGTTTCACTGAAATGCTTCTTTCAGTCAGATAAGCACTTCAGAAGGCCAAAATCTCAAATTCACAAAACCACCCAACTTTCGATCCTGGATTTACACAAATGCTTATTTCATTGAGATAAGCACTTCAGAAGACCAAAATCTCACCTTCACCAAACCAACCAACTTTCGATCCTGGATTTACCCAAATGCTTATTTCAGTGAGATAAGCACTTCAGAAGACCAAAATCTAAACTTCACCAAACCACCCAACTTTCGATCCTGGACTTTCCCAAATGGTTGTTTCAGTGAGATAAGCACTTCAGAAAACCAAAATCTGAACTTCACCATACCACTCAACTTTCGATGCTGGGTTCACTGAAGTGCTTATTTCAGAGAGATAAGCACTTCACTACGCCAAAATCCCAACCTCACCAAACGAATCAACTTTTGATGCTGGTTTCACTGAAATGCTTCTTTCAGTCAGATATGCACATCAGAAGGCCAAAATCTCAACTTCACAAAACCACTCAACTTTCGATGTTGGGCTCACTGCAGTGCTTATTTCAGCGAGATAAGCACTTCAGAATGCCAAAATCCCAACCTCACCAAACGACTCAACTTTAGATGCTGGTTTCACTGAAATGCTTCTTTCAGTCAGATAAGCACTTCAGAAGGACAAAATCTCAACTTCACAAAACCACCCAACTTTCGATCCTGGATTTACCCAAATGCTTATTTCAGTGAGATAAGCACTTCAGAATGCAAAAATCCCAACCTCACCAAACGACTCAACTTTTGATGCTGGTTTCACTGAATTGCTTATTTCAGTGAGATAAGCACTTCAGAAGTCCAAAATCACAACTTCACCAAACCACAAAACTTATGATGCCTTGTTCACTGAAGTGCTTATTACAGAGAGATAAGCACTTCAGAATGCCAAAATCCCAACCTCACCAAACGACTCAACTTTTGATGCTGGTTTCACTGAAATGCTTCTTTCAGTCAGATATGCACATCAGAAGGCAAAAATCTCAACTTCACCATACCACCCAACTTTCGATCCTGGACTTCCCAAAGGCTTATTTCAGTGAGATAAGCACTTCAGATGACCAAAATCTAAACTTCAACAAACCACTCAACTTTCGATGCTGGGTTCACTGAAGTGCTCATTTCAGAGAGATAAGCACTTCAGAATGCCAAAATCCCAACCTCACCAAACGACTCAACTTTTGATGCTGGTTTCACTGAATTGCTTATTTCAGTGAGATAAGCACTTCAAAAGGCCAAATTTTCTACTTCACAAAACCACTCAACTTTCGATGCTGGGCTCACTGCAGTGCTTATTTCAGTGAGATAAGCACTTCAGAATGCCAAAAACTCAACTTCAGAAAACCACTCATCTTTCGATGCTGGGCTCACTGCAGTGCTTATTTCAGAGAGATAAGCACTTCAGAATGCCAAAATCACAACCTCACCAAACGACTCAACTTTTGATGCTGGTTTCACTGAAATGCTTCTTTCAGTCAGATAAGCACTTCAGAAGGCAAAAATCTCAACTTCACCATACCACCCAACTTTCGATCCTGGACTTTCCCAAAGGCTTATTTCAGTGAGATAAGCACTTCAGAATGCCAAAAACTCAACTTCACCAAACCACTCATCTTTCGATGCTGGGCTCACTGCAGTGCTTATTTCAGAGAGATAAGCACTTCAGAATGCCAAAATCCCAACCTCACCAAACGACTCAACTTTTGATGCTGGTTTCACTGAAATGCTTCTTTCAGTCAGATAAGCACTTCAGAAGGCCAAAATCTCAACTTCACAAAACCACCCAACTTTCGATCCTGGATTTACACAAATGCTTATTTCAGTGAGATAAGCACTTCAGAAGACCAAAATCTCACCTTCACCAAACCAACCAACTTTCGATCCTGGATTTACCAAAATGCTTATTTCAGTGAGATAAGCACTTCAGAAGACCAAAATATAAACTTCACCAAACCACCCAACTTTCGATCCTGGACTTTCCCAAATGGTTCTTTCAGTGAGATAAGCACTTCAGAAAACCAAAATCTGAACTTCACCAAACCACTCAACTTTCGATGCTGGGTTCACTGAAGTGCTTATTTCAGAGAGATAAGCACTTCAGAAGACCAAAATCCCAACCTCACCAAACGAATCAACTTTTGATGCTGGTTTCACTGAAATGCTTCTTTCAGTCAGATATGCACATCAGAAGGCCAAAATCTCAACTTCACAAAACCACTCAACTTTCGATGTTGGGCTCACTGCAGTGCTTATTTCAGCGAGATAAGCACTTCAGAATGCCAAAATCCCAACCTCACCAAACGACTCAACTTTAGATGCTGGTTTCACTGAAATGCTTCTTTCAGTCAGATAAGCACTTCAGAAGGACAAAATCTCAACTTCACAAAACCACCCAACTTTCGATCCTGGATTTACCCAAATGCTTATTTCAGTGAGATAAGCACTTCAGAAGACCAAAATCTCACCTTCACCAAACCAACCAACTTTCGATCCTGGATTTACCCAAATGCTTATTTCAGTGAGATAAGCACTTCAGAAGACCAAAATATAAACTTCACCAAACCACCCAACTTTCGATCCTGGACTTTCCCAAATGGTTGTTTCAGTGAGATAAGCACTTCAGAAAACCAAAATCTGAACTTCACCATACCACTCAACTTTCGATGCTGGGTTCACTGAAGTGCTTATTTCAGAGAGATAAGCACTTCACTACGCCAAAATCCCAACCTCACCAAACGAATCAACTTTTGATGCTGGTTTCACTGAAATGCTTCTTTCAGTCAGATATGCACATCAGAAGGCCAAAATCTCAACTTCACAAAACCACTCAACTTTCGATGTTGGGCTCACTGCAGTGCTTATTTCAGCGAGATAAGTACTTCAGAATGCCAAAATCCCAACCTCACCAAACGACTCAACTTTAGATGCTGGTTTCACTGAAATGCTTCTTTCAGTCAGATAAGCACTTCAGAAGGACAAAATCTCAACTTCACAAAACCACCCAACTTTCGATCCTGGATTTACCCAAATGCTTATTTCAGTGAGATAAGCACTTCAGAATGCAAAAATCCCAACCTCACCAAACGACTCAACTTTTGATGCTGGTTTCACTGAATTGCTTATTTCAGTGAGATAAGCACTTCAGAAGTCCAAAATCACAACTTCACCAAACCACAAAGCTTATGATGCCTTGTTCACTGAAGAGCTTATTTCAGTCAGATAAGCATTTCAGAAGGCCAAAATCACTACTTCAGAAAACCACACAACTTTCGATGCTGTGTTCACTGAAGTGCTTATTTCAGAAAGATAAGCACTTCAGAATGCCAAAATCCCAACCTCAACAAACGACTCAAGTTTTGATGCTGGTTTCACTGAAATGCTTCTTTGAGTCAGATATGCACATCAGAAGGCAAAAATCTCAACTTCACCATACCACCCAACTTTCGATCCTGGACTTCCCAAAGGCTTATTTCAGTGAGATAAGCACTTCAGATGACCAGAATCTAAACTTCAACAAACCACTCAACTTTCGATGCTGGGTTCACTGAAGTGCTCATTTCAGAGAGATAAGCACTTCAGAATGCCAAAATCCCAACCTCACCAAACGACTCAACTTTTGATGCTGGTTTCACTGAATTGCTTATTTCAGTGAGATAAGCACTTCAAAAGGCCAAATTTTCTACTTCACAAAACCACTCAACTTTCGATGCTGGGCTCACTGCAGTGCTTATTTCAGTGAGATAAGCACTTCAGAATGCCAAAAACTCAACTTCACAAAACCACTCATCTTTCGATGCTGGGCTCACTGCAGTGCTTATTTCAGAGAGATAAGCACTTCAGAATGCCAAAATCCCAACCTCACCAAACGACTCAACTTTTGATGCTGGTTTCACTGAAATGCTTCTTTCAGTCAGATAAGCACTTCAGAAGGCCAAAATCACAACTTCACAAAACCACCCAGCTTTCGATCCTCGATTTACACAAATGCTTATTTCAGTGAGATAAGCACTTCAGAAGACCAAAATCTCACCTTCACCAAACCAACCAACTTTCGATCCTGGATTTACCCAAATGCTTATTTCAGTGACATAAGCACTTCAGAAGACCAAAATCTAAACTTCACCAAACCTCTCAACTTTCGATGCTGCATTCACTGCAGCGCTTATTTCAGAGAGATAAGCACTTCAGAAGTCCAAAATCCCAACCTCACCAAACGACACAACTTTTGATGCTGGTTTCACTGAATTGCTTATTTTTTTTGAGATAAGCACTTCAGAAGGCCAAAATCTCAACTTCACAAAACCACTCAACTTTAGATGCTGGTTTCACTGAAATGCTTCTTTCAGTCAAATATGCACATCAGAAGGCCAAAATCTCAACTTCACAAAACAACTCAACTTTCGATGTTGGGCTCACTGCAGTGCTTATTTCAGCGAGATAAGCACTTCAGAATGCTAAAATCCCAACCTCACCAAACGACTCAACTTTAGATGCTGGTTTCACTGAAATGCTTCTTTCAGTCAGATAAGCACTTCAGAGGCCAAAATCTCAACATCTCAAAACCACCCAACTTTCGATCCTGGATTTACCCAAATGCTTATTTCAGTGAGATAAGCACTTCCGAAGACCAAAATCTCAACTTCACCAAACCACCCAACTTTCGATTCTGGATTTACCCAAATGCTTATTTCAGTGAGATAAGCACTTCAGAAGACCAAAATCTAAACTTCACCAAACCACTCAACTTTCGATGCTGGTTTCACTTAAATGCTTCTTTCAGTCAGATGAGCACTTCAGAAGGCCAAAATCTCAACTTCACAAAACCACCCAACTTTCGATCCTGGATTTACACAAATGCTTATTTCAGTGAGATAAGCACTTCAGAAGACCAAAATCTCACCTTCACCAAACCAACCAACTTTCGATCCTGGATATACCCAAATGCTTATTTCAGTGAGATAAGCACTTCAGAAGACCAAAATCTAAACTTCACCAAACCACCCAACTTTCGATCCTGGACTTTCCCAAATGGTTCTTTCAGTGAGATAAGCACTTCAGAAAACCAAAATCTGATCTTCACCATACCACTCAACTTTCGATGCTGGGTTCACTGAAGTGCTTATTTCAGAGAGATAAGCACTTCACTACGCCAAAATCCCAACCTCACCAAACGAAGCAACTTTTGATGCTGGTTTCACTGAAATGCTTCTTTCAGTCAGATATGCACATCAGAAGGCCAAAATCTCAACTTCACAAAACCACTCAACTTTCGATGTTGGGCTCACTGCAGTGCTTATTTCAGCGAGATAAGCACTTCAGAATGCCAAAATCCCAACCTCACCAAACGACTCAACTTTAGATGCTGGTTTCACTGAAATGCTTCTTTCAGTCAGATAAGCACTTCAGAAGGACAAAATCTCAACTTCACAAAACCACCCAACTTTCGATCCTGGATTTACTCAAATGCTTATTTCAGTGAGATAAGCACTTCAGAATGCAAAAATCCCAACCTCACCAAACGACTCAACTTTTGATGCTGGTTTCACTGAATTGCTTATTTCAGTGAGATAAGCACTTCAGAAGTCCAAAATCACAACTTCACCAAACCACAAAACTTATGATGCCTTGTACACTGAGGAGCTTATTTCAGTCAGATAAGCACTTCAGAAGGCCAAAATCACTACTTCAGAAAACCACACATCTTTCGATGCTGTGTTCACTGAAGTGCTTATTTCAGAGAGATAAGCACTTCAGAATGCCAAAATCCCAACCTCACCAAACGACTCAAGTTTTGATGCTGGTTTCACTGAAATGCTTCTTTCAGTCAGATATGCACATCAGAAGGCAAAAATCTCAACTTCACCATACCACCCAACTTTCGATCCTGGGCTTTCCCAAAGGCTTATTTCAGTGAGATAAGCACTTCAGAATGCCAAAAACTCAACTTCACAAAACCACTCATCTTTCGATGCTGGGCTCACTGCAGTGCTTATTTCAGAGAGATAAGCACTTCAGAATGCCAAAATCCCAACCTCACCCAACGACTCAACTTTTGATGCTGGTTTCACTGAAATGCTTCTTTCAGTCAGATAAGCACTTCAGAAGGCCAAAATCTCAACTTCACAAAACCACCCAACTTTCGATCCTGGATTTACCCAAATGCTTATTTCAGTGAGATAAGCACTTCAGAAGACCAAAATCTAAACTTCACCGAACCAACCAACTTTCGATGCTGGATTCACTGCAGCGCTTATTTCAGAGAGTTAAGCACTTCAGAAGTCCAATATCCCAACCTCACCAAAAGACTCAACTTTTGATGCTGGTTTCACTGAATTGCTTATTTGTTTTGAGATAAGCACTTCAGAAGGCCAAAATCTCAACTTCACAAAACGACTCAACTTTAGATGCTGGTTTCACTGAAATGCTACTTTCATTCAGATATGCACATCAGAAGGCCAAAATCTCAACTTCACAAAACAACTCAACTTTCGATGTTGGGCTCACTTGCAGTGCTTATTTCAGCGAGATAAGCACTTCAGAATGCCAAAATCCCAACCTGACCAAACGACTCAACTTTAGATGCTGGTTTCACTGAAATGCTTCTTTCAGTCAGATAAGCACTTCAGAAGGACAAAATCTCAACTTCACCAAACCACCCAACTTTCGATCCTGGACTTTCCCAAATGGTTCTTTCAGTGAGATAAGCACTTCGGAAAACCAAAATCTGAACTTCACCATACCACTCAACTTTCGATGCTGTGTTCACTGAAGTGCTTATTTCAGAGAGATAAGCACTTCACTACGCCAAAATCCCAACCTCACCAAACGAATCAACTTTTGATGCTGGTTTCACTGAATTGCTTATTTCAGTGAGATAAGCACTTCAGAAGTCCAAAATCACAACTTCACCAAACCACAAAACTTATGATGCCTTGTTCACTGAAGAGCTTATTTCAGTCAGATAAGCACTTCAGAAGGCCAAAATCACTACTTCAGAAAACCACACATCTTTCGATGCTGTGTTCACTGAAGTGCTTATTACAGAGAGATAAGCACTTCAGAATGCCAAAATCCCAACCTCACCAAACGACTCAACTTTTGATGCTGGTTTCACTGAAATGCTTCTTTCAGTCAGATATGCACATCAGAAGGCAAAAATCTCAACTTCACCATACCACCCAACTTTCGATCCTGGACTTCCCAAAGGCTTATTTCAGTGAGATAAGCACTTCAGATGACCAAAATCTAAACTTCAACAAACCACTCAACTTTCGATGCTGGGTTCACTGAAGTGCTCATTTCAGAGAGATAAGCACTTCAGAATGCCAAAATCCCAACCTCACCAAACGACTCAACTTTTGATGCTGGTTTCACTGAATTGCTTATTTCAGTGAGATAAGCACTTCAAAAGGCCAAATTTTCTACTTCACAAAACCACTCAACTTTCGATGCTGGGCTCACTGCAGTGCTTATTTCAGTGAGATAAGCACTTCAGAAGACCAAAATCTAAACTTCACCGAACCAACCAACTTTCGATGCTGGATTCACTGCAGCGCTTATTTCAGAGAGTTAAGCACTTCAGAATGCCAAAATCCCAACCTCACCAAACGACTCAACTTTTGATGCTGGTTTCACTGAATTGCTTATTTCAGTGAGATATAGCACTTCAAAAGGCCAAATTTTCTACTTCACAAAACCACTCAACTTTCGATGCTGGGCTCACTGCAGTGCTTATTTCAGTGAGATAAGCACTTCAGAATGCCAAAAACTCAACTTCAGAAAACCACTCATCTTTCGATGCTGGGCTCACTGCAGTGCTTATTTCACAGAGATAAGCACTTCAGAATGCCAAAATCACAACCTCACCAAACGACTCAACTTTTGATGCTGGTTTCACTGAAATGCTTCTTTCAGTCAGATAAGCACTTCAGAAGGCAAAAATCTCAACTTCACCATACCACCCAACTTTCGATCCTGGACTTTCCCAAAGGTTTATTTCAGTGAGATAAGCACTTCAGAATGCCAAAAACTCAACTTCACCAAACCACTCATCTTTCGATGCTGGGCTCACTGCAGTGCTTATTTCAGAGAGATAAGCACTTCAGAATGCCAAAATCCCAACCTCACCAAACGACTCAACTTTTGATGCTGGTTTCACTGAAATGCTTCTTTCAGTCAGATAAGCACTTCAGAAGGACAAAATCTCAACTTCACAAAACCACCCAACTTTCGATCCTGGATTTACACAAATGCTTATTTCAGTGAGATAAGCACTTCAGAAGACCAAAATCTCACCTTCACCAAACCAACCAACTTTCGATCCTGGATTTACCAAAATGCTTATTTCAGTGAGATAAGCACTTCAGAAGACCAAAATATAAACTTCACCAAACCACCCAACTTTCGATCCTGGACTTTCCCAAATGGTTCTTTCAGTGAGATAAGCACTTCAGAAAACCAAAATCTGAACTTCACCAAACCACTCAACTTTCGATGCTGGGTTCACTGAAGTGCTTATTTCAGAGAGATAAGCACTTCAGAAGACCAAAATCCCAACCTCACCAAACGAATCAACTTTTGATGCTGGTTTCACTGAAATGCTTCTTTCAGTCAGATATGCACATCAGAAGGCCAAAATCTCAACTTCACAAAACCACTCAACTTTCGATGTTGGGCTCACTGCAGTGCTTATTTCAGCGAGATAAGCACTTCAGAATGCCAAAATCCCAACCTCACCAAACGACTCAACTTTAGATGCTGGTTTCACTGAAATGCTTCTTTCAGTCAGATAAGCACTTCAGAAGGACAAAATCTCAACTTCACAAAACCACCCAACTTTCGATCCTGGATTTACCCAAATGCTTATTTCAGTGAGATAAGCACTTCAGAATGCAAAAATCCCAACCTCACCAAACGACTCAACTTTTGATGCTGGTTTCACTGAAATGCTTCTTTCAGTCAGATAAGCACTTCAGAAGGCCAAAATCTCAACTTCACAAAACCACCCAACTTTCGATCCTGGATTTACACAAATGCTTATTTCAGTGAGATAAGCACTTCAGAAGACCAAAATCCCAACCTCACCAAACGACTCAACTTTTGATGCGGGTTTCACTGAATTGCTTATTTTTTTTGAGATAAGCACTTCAGAAGGCCAAAATCTCAACTTCACAAAACCACTCAACTTTAGATGCTGGTTTCACTGAAATGCTTCTTTCAGTAAGATATGCACATCAGAAGGCCAAAATCTCAACTTCACAAAACAACTCAACTTTCGATGTTGGGCTCACTGCAGTGCTTATTTCAGCGAGATAAGCACTTCAGAATGCCAAAATCCCAACCTCACCAAACGACTCAACTTTAGATGCTGGTTTCACTGAATTGCTTATTTCAGTGAGATAAGCACTTCAAAAGGCCAAATTTTCTACTTCACAAAACCACTCAACTTTCGATGCTGGGCTCACTGTAGTGCTTATTTCAGTGAGATAAGCACTTCAGAATGCCAAAAACTCAACTTCAAAAACCACTCATCTTTCGATGCTGGGCTCACTGCAGTGCTTATTTCAGAGAGATAAGCACTTCAGAATGCCAAAATCCCAACCTCACCAAACGACTCAACTTTTGATGCTCGTTTCACTGAAATGCTTCATTCAGTCAGATAAGCACTTCAGAAGGCCAAAATCTCAACTTCACAAAACCACCCAACTTTCGATCCTCGATTTACACAAATGCTTATTTCAGTGAGATAAGCACTTCAGAAGACCAAAATCTCACCTTCACCAAACCAACCAAATTTCGATCCTGGATTTACCCAAATGCTTATTTCAGTGAGATAAGCACTTCAGAAGACCAAAATCTAAACTTCACCAAACCACTCAACTTTCGATGCTGCATTCACTGCAGCGCTTATTTCAGAGAGATAAGCACTTCAGAAGTCCAAAATCCCAACCTCACCAAACGACTCAACTTTTGATGCTGGTTTCACTGAATTGCTTATTTTTTTTGAGATAAGCACTTCAGAAGTCCAAAATCCCAACCTCACCAAACCAATCAACTTTTGATACTGGTTTCACTGAAATGCTTCTTTCAGTCAAATATGCACATCAGAAGGCCAAAATCTCAACTTCACAAAACAACTCAACTTTCGATGTTGGGCTCACTGCAGTGCTTATTTCAGCGAGACAAACACTTCAGAATGCCAAAATCCCAACCTCACCAAACGACTCAACTTTCGATGCTGGTTTCACTGAAATGCTTCTTTCAGTCAGATAAGCACTTCAGAGGCCAAAATCTCAACATCTCAAAACCACAAAACTTTCGATCCTGGATTTACACAAATGCTTATTTCAGTGAGATAAGCACTTCCGAAGACCAAAATCTCAACTTCACCAAACCACCCAACTTTCGATTCTGGATTTACCCAAATGCTTATTTCAGTGAGATAAGCACTTCAGAAGACCAAAATCTAAACTTCACCAAACGACTCAACTTTCGATGCTGGTTTCACTGAAATGCTTCTTTCAGTCAGATAAGCACTTCAGAAGGCCAAAATCTCAAATTCACAAAACCACCCAACTTTCGATCCTGGATTTACACAAATGCTTATTTCATTGAGATAAGCACTTCAGAAGACCAAAATCTCACCTTCACCAAACCAACCAACTTTCGATCCTGGATTTACCCAAATGCTTATTTCAGTGAGATAAGCACTTCAGAAGACCAAAATCTAAACTTCACCAAACCACCCAACTTTCGATCCTGGACTTTCCCAAATGGTTGTTTCAGTGAGATAAGCACTTCAGAAAACCAAAATCTGAACTTCACCATACCACTCAACTTTCGATGCTGGGTTCACTGAAGTGCTTATTTCAGAGAGATAAGCACTTCACTACGCCAAAATCCCAACCTCACCAAACGAATCAACTTTTGATGCTGGTTTCACTGAAATGCTTCTTTCAGTCAGATATGCACATCAGAAGGCCAAAATCTCAACTTCACAAAACCACTCAACTTTCGATGTTGGGCTCACTGCAGTGCTTATTTCAGCGAGATAAGCACTTCAGAATGCCAAAATCCCAACCTCACCAAACGACTCAACTTTAGATGCTGGTTTCACTGAAATGCTTCTTTCAGTCAGATAAGCACTTCAGAAGGACAAAATCTCAACTTCACAAAACCACCCAACTTTCGATCCTGGATTTACACAAATGCTTATTTCAGTGAGATAAGCACTTCAGAAGACCAAAATCTCACCTTCACCAAACCAACCAACTTTCGATCCTGGATTTACCAAAATGCTTATTTCAGTGAGATAAGCACTTCAGAAGACCAAAATATAAACTTCACCAAACCACCCAACTTTCGATCCTGGACTTTCCCAAATGGTTCTTTCAGTGAGATAAGCACTTCAGAAAACCAAAATCTGAACTTCACCAAACCACTCAACTTTCGATGCTGGGTTCACTGAAGTGCTTATTTCAGAGAGATAAGCACTTCAGAAGACCAAAATCCCAACCTCACCAAACGAATCAACTTTTGATGCTGGTTTCACTGAAATGCTTCTTTCAGTCAGATATGCACATCAGAAGGCCAAAATCTCAACTTCACAAAACCACTCAACTTTCGATGTTGGGCTCACTGCAGTGCTTATTTCAGCGAGATAAGCACTTCAGAATGCCAAAATCCCAACCTCACCAAACGACTCAACTTTAGATGCTGGTTTCACTGAAATGCTTCTTTCAGTCAGATAAGCACTTCAGAAGGACAAAATCTCAACTTCACAAAACCACCCAACTTTCGATCCTGGATTTACCCAAATGCTTATTTCAGTGAGATAAGCACTTCAGAAGACCAAAATCTCACCTTCACCAAACCAACCAACTTTCGATCCTGGATTTACCCAAATGCTTATTTCAGTGAGATAAGCACTTCAGAAGACCAAAATATAAACTTCACCAAACCACCCAACTTTCGATCCTGGACTTTCCCAAATGGTTGTTTCAGTGAGATAAGCACTTCAGAAAACCAAAATCTGAACTTCACCATACCACTCAACTTTCGATGCTGGGTTCACTGAAGTGCTTATTTCAGAGAGATAAGCACTTCACTACGCCAAAATCCCAACCTCACCAAACGAATCAACTTTTGATGCTGGTTTCACTGAAATGCTTCTTTCAGTCAGATATGCACATCAGAAGGCCAAAATCTCAACTTCACAAAACCACTCAACTTTCGATGTTGGGCTCACTGCAGTGCTTATTTCAGCGAGATAAGCACTTCAGAATGCCAAAATCCCAACCTCACCAAACGACTCAACTTTAGATGCTGGTTTCACTGAAATGCTTCTTTCAGTCAGATAAGCACTTCAGAAGGACAAAATCTCAACTTCACAAAACCACCCAACTTTCGATCCTGGATTTACTCAAATGCTTATTTCAGTGAGATAAGCACTTCAGAATGCAAAAATCCCAACCTCACCAAACGACTCAACTTTTGATGCTGGTTTCACTGAATTGCTTATTTCAGTGAGATAAGCACTTCAGAAGTCCAAAATCACAACTTCACCAAACCACAAAACTTATGATGCCTTGTACACTGAGGAGCTTATTTCAGTCAGATAAGCACTTCAGAAGGCCAAAATCACTACTTCAGAAAACCACACATCTTTCGATGCTGTGTTCACTGAAGTGCTTATTTCAGAGAGATAAGCACTTCAGAATGCCAAAATCCCAACCTCACCAAACGACTCAAGTTTTGATGCTGGTTTCACTGAAATGCTTCTTTCAGTCAGATATGCACATCAGAAGGCAAAAATCTCAACTTCACCATACCACCCAACTTTCGATCCTGGGCTTTCCCAAAGGCTTATTTCAGTGAGATAAGCACTTCAGAATGCCAAAAACTCAACTTCACAAAACCACTCATCTTTCGATGCTGGGCTCACTGCAGTGCTTATTTCAGAGAGATAAGCACTTCAGAATGCCAAAATCCCAACCTCACCCAACGACTCAACTTTTGATGCTGGTTTCACTGAAATGCTTCTTTCAGTCAGATAAGCACTTCAGAAGGCCAAAATCTCAACTTCACAAAACCACCCAACTTTCGATCCTGGATTTACCCAAATGCTTATTTCAGTGAGATAAGCACTTCAGAAGACCAAAATCTAAACTTCACCGAACCAACCAACTTTCGATGCTGGATTCACTGCAGCGCTTATTTCAGAGAGTTAAGCACTTCAGAAGTCCAATATCCCAACCTCACCAAAAGACTCAACTTTTGATGCTGGTTTCACTGAATTGCTTATTTGTTTTGAGATAAGCACTTCAGAAGGCCAAAATCTCAACTTCACAAAACGACTCAACTTTAGATGCTGGTTTCACTGAAATGCTACTTTCATTCAGATATGCACATCAGAAGGCCAAAATCTCAACTTCACAAAACAACTCAACTTTCGATGTTGGGCTCACTTGCAGTGCTTATTTCAGCGAGATAAGCACTTCAGAATGCCAAAATCCCAACCTGACCAAACGACTCAACTTTAGATGCTGGTTTCACTGAAATGCTTCTTTCAGTCAGATAAGCACTTCAGAAGGACAAAATCTCAACTTCACCAAACCACCCAACTTTCGATCCTGGACTTTCCCAAATGGTTCTTTCAGTGAGATAAGCACTTCGGAAAACCAAAATCTGAACTTCACCATACCACTCAACTTTCGATGCTGTGTTCACTGAAGTGCTTATTTCAGAGAGATAAGCACTTCACTACGCCAAAATCCCAACCTCACCAAACGAATCAACTTTTGATGCTGGTTTCACTGAATTGCTTATTTCAGTGAGATAAGCACTTCAGAAGTCCAAAATCACAACTTCACCAAACCACAAAACTTATGATGCCTTGTTCACTGAAGAGCTTATTTCAGTCAGATAAGCACTTCAGAAGGCCAAAATCACTACTTCAGAAAACCACACATCTTTCGATGCTGTGTTCACTGAAGTGCTTATTACAGAGAGATAAGCACTTCAGAATGCCAAAATCCCAACCTCACCAAACGACTCAACTTTTGATGCTGGTTTCACTGAAATGCTTCTTTCAGTCAGATATGCACATCAGAAGGCAAAAATCTCAACTTCACCATACCACCCAACTTTCGATCCTGGACTTCCCAAAGGCTTATTTCAGTGAGATAAGCACTTCAGATGACCAAAATCTAAACTTCAACAAACCACTCAACTTTCGATGCTGGGTTCACTGAAGTGCTCATTTCAGAGAGATAAGCACTTCAGAATGCCAAAATCCCAACCTCACCAAACGACTCAACTTTTGATGCTGGTTTCACTGAATTGCTTATTTCAGTGAGATAAGCACTTCAAAAGGCCAAATTTTCTACTTCACAAAACCACTCAACTTTCGATGCTGGGCTCACTGCAGTGCTTATTTCAGTGAGATAAGCACTTCAGAAGACCAAAATCTAAACTTCACCGAACCAACCAACTTTCGATGCTGGATTCACTGCAGCGCTTATTTCAGAGAGTTAAGCACTTCAGAATGCCAAAATCCCAACCTCACCAAACGACTCAACTTTTGATGCTGGTTTCACTGAATTGCTTATTTCAGTGAGATATAGCACTTCAAAAGGCCAAATTTTCTACTTCACAAAACCACTCAACTTTCGATGCTGGGCTCACTGCAGTGCTTATTTCAGTGAGATAAGCACTTCAGAATGCCAAAAACTCAACTTCAGAAAACCACTCATCTTTCGATGCTGGGCTCACTGCAGTGCTTATTTCACAGAGATAAGCACTTCAGAATGCCAAAATCACAACCTCACCAAACGACTCAACTTTTGATGCTGGTTTCACTGAAATGCTTCTTTCAGTCAGATAAGCACTTCAGAAGGCAAAAATCTCAACTTCACCATACCACCCAACTTTCGATCCTGGACTTTCCCAAAGGTTTATTTCAGTGAGATAAGCACTTCAGAATGCCAAAAACTCAACTTCACCAAACCACTCATCTTTCGATGCTGGGCTCACTGCAGTGCTTATTTCAGAGAGATAAGCACTTCAGAATGCCAAAATCCCAACCTCACCAAACGACTCAACTTTTGATGCTGGTTTCACTGAAATGCTTCTTTCAGTCAGATAAGCACTTCAGAAGGACAAAATCTCAACTTCACAAAACCACCCAACTTTCGATCCTGGATTTACACAAATGCTTATTTCAGTGAGATAAGCACTTCAGAAGACCAAAATCTCACCTTCACCAAACCAACCAACTTTCGATCCTGGATTTACCAAAATGCTTATTTCAGTGAGATAAGCACTTCAGAAGACCAAAATATAAACTTCACCAAACCACCCAACTTTCGATCCTGGACTTTCCCAAATGGTTCTTTCAGTGAGATAAGCACTTCAGAAAACCAAAATCTGAACTTCACCAAACCACTCAACTTTCGATGCTGGGTTCACTGAAGTGCTTATTTCAGAGAGATAAGCACTTCAGAAGACCAAAATCCCAACCTCACCAAACGAATCAACTTTTGATGCTGGTTTCACTGAAATGCTTCTTTCAGTCAGATATGCACATCAGAAGGCCAAAATCTCAACTTCACAAAACCACTCAACTTTCGATGTTGGGCTCACTGCAGTGCTTATTTCAGCGAGATAAGCACTTCAGAATGCCAAAATCCCAACCTCACCAAACGACTCAACTTTAGATGCTGGTTTCACTGAAATGCTTCTTTCAGTCAGATAAGCACTTCAGAAGGACAAAATCTCAACTTCACAAAACCACCCAACTTTCGATCCTGGATTTACCCAAATGCTTATTTCAGTGAGATAAGCACTTCAGAATGCAAAAATCCCAACCTCACCAAACGACTCAACTTTTGATGCTGGTTTCACTGAAATGCTTCTTTCAGTCAGATAAGCACTTCAGAAGGCCAAAATCTCAACTTCACAAAACCACCCAACTTTCGATCCTGGATTTACACAAATGCTTATTTCAGTGAGATAAGCACTTCAGAAGACCAAAATCCCAACCTCACCAAACGACTCAACTTTTGATGCGGGTTTCACTGAATTGCTTATTTTTTTTGAGATAAGCACTTCAGAAGGCCAAAATCTCAACTTCACAAAACCACTCAACTTTAGATGCTGGTTTCACTGAAATGCTTCTTTCAGTAAGATATGCACATCAGAAGGCCAAAATCTCAACTTCACAAAACAACTCAACTTTCGATGTTGGGCTCACTGCAGTGCTTATTTCAGCGAGATAAGCACTTCAGAATGCCAAAATCCCAACCTCACCAAACGACTCAACTTTAGATGCTGGTTTCACTGAATTGCTTATTTCAGTGAGATAAGCACTTCAAAAGGCCAAATTTTCTACTTCACAAAACCACTCAACTTTCGATGCTGGGCTCACTGTAGTGCTTATTTCAGTGAGATAAGCACTTCAGAATGCCAAAAACTCAACTTCAAAAACCACTCATCTTTCGATGCTGGGCTCACTGCAGTGCTTATTTCAGAGAGATAAGCACTTCAGAATGCCAAAATCCCAACCTCACCAAACGACTCAACTTTTGATGCTCGTTTCACTGAAATGCTTCATTCAGTCAGATAAGCACTTCAGAAGGCCAAAATCTCAACTTCACAAAACCACCCAACTTTCGATCCTCGATTTACACAAATGCTTATTTCAGTGAGATAAGCACTTCAGAAGACCAAAATCTCACCTTCACCAAACCAACCAAATTTCGATCCTGGATTTACCCAAATGCTTATTTCAGTGAGATAAGCACTTCAGAAGACCAAAATCTAAACTTCACCAAACCACTCAACTTTCGATGCTGCATTCACTGCAGCGCTTATTTCAGAGAGATAAGCACTTCAGAAGTCCAAAATCCCAACCTCACCAAACGACTCAACTTTTGATGCTGGTTTCACTGAATTGCTTATTTTTTTTGAGATAAGCACTTCAGAAGTCCAAAATCCCAACCTCACCAAACCAATCAACTTTTGATACTGGTTTCACTGAAATGCTTCTTTCAGTCAAATATGCACATCAGAAGGCCAAAATCTCAACTTCACAAAACAACTCAACTTTCGATGTTGGGCTCACTGCAGTGCTTATTTCAGCGAGACAAACACTTCAGAATGCCAAAATCCCAACCTCACCAAACGACTCAACTTTCGATGCTGGTTTCACTGAAATGCTTCTTTCAGTCAGATAAGCACTTCAGAGGCCAAAATCTCAACATCTCAAAACCACAAAACTTTCGATCCTGGATTTACACAAATGCTTATTTCAGTGAGATAAGCACTTCCGAAGACCAAAATCTCAACTTCACCAAACCACCCAACTTTCGATTCTGGATTTACCCAAATGCTTATTTCAGTGAGATAAGCACTTCAGAAGACCAAAATCTAAACTTCACCAAACGACTCAACTTTCGATGCTGGTTTCACTGAAATGCTTCTTTCAGTCAGATAAGCACTTCAGAAGGCCAAAATCTCAAATTCACAAAACCACCCAACTTTCGATCCTGGATTTACACAAATGCTTATTTCATTGAGATAAGCACTTCAGAAGACCAAAATCTCACCTTCACCAAACCAACCAACTTTCGATCCTGGATTTACCCAAATGCTTATTTCAGTGAGATAAGCACTTCAGAAGACCAAAATCTAAACTTCACCAAACCACCCAACTTTCGATCCTGGACTTTCCCAAATGGTTGTTTCAGTGAGATAAGCACTTCAGAAAACCAAAATCTGAACTTCACCATACCACTCAACTTTCGATGCTGGGTTCACTGAAGTGCTTATTTCAGAGAGATAAGCACTTCACTACGCCAAAATCCCAACCTCACCAAACGAATCAACTTTTGATGCTGGTTTCACTGAAATGCTTCTTTCAGTCAGATATGCACATCAGAAGGCCAAAATCTCAACTTCACAAAACCACTCAACTTTCGATGTTGGGCTCACTGCAGTGCTTATTTCAGCGAGATAAGCACTTCAGAATGCCAAAATCCCAACCTCACCAAACGACTCAACTTTAGATGCTGGTTTCACTGAAATGCTTCTTTCAGTCAGATAAGCACTTCAGAAGGACAAAATCTCAACTTCACAAAACCACCCAACTTTCGATCCTGGATTTACCCAAATGCTTATTTCAGTGAGATAAGCACTTCAGAATGCAAAAATCCCAACCTCACCAAACGACTCAACTTTTGATGCTGGTTTCACTGAATTGCTTATTTCAGTGAGATAAGCACTTCAGAAGTCCAAAATCACAACTTCACCAAACCACAAAACTTATGATGCCTTGTTCACTGAAGAGCTTATTTCAGTCAGATAAGCACTTCAGAAGGCCAAAATCACTACTTCAGAAAACCACACATCTTTCGATGCTGTGTTCACTGAAGTGCTTATTACAGAGAGATAAGCACTTCAGAATGCCAAAATCCCAACCTCACCAAACGACTCAACTTTTGATGCTGGTTTCACTGAAATGCTTCTTTCAGTCAGATATGCACATCAGAAGGCAAAAATCTCAACTTCACCATACCACCCAACTTTCGATCCTGGACTTCCCAAAGGCTTATTTCAGTGAGATAAGCACTTCAGATGACCAAAATCTAAACTTCAACAAACCACTCAACTTTCGATGCTGGGTTCACTGAAGTGCTCATTTCAGAGAGATAAGCACTTCAGAATGCCAAAATCCCAACCTCACCAAACGACTCAACTTTTGATGCTGGTTTCACTGAATTGCTTATTTCAGTGAGATAAGCACTTCAAAAGGCCAAATTTTCTACTTCACAAAACCACTCAACTTTCGATGCTGGGCTCACTGCAGTGCTTATTTCAGTGAGATAAGCACTTCAGAATGCCAAAAACTCAACTTCAGAAAACCACTCATCTTTCGATGCTGGGCTCACTGCAGTGCTTATTTCAGAGAGATAAGCACTTCAGAATGCCAAAATCACAACCTCACCAAACGACTCAACTTTTGATGCTGGTTTCACTGAAATGCTTCTTTCAGTCAGATAAGCACTTCAGAAGGCAAAAATCTCAACTTCACCATACCACCCAACTTTCGATCCTGGACTTTCCCAAAGGCTTATTTCAGTGAGATAAGCACTTCAGAATGCCAAAAACTCAACTTCACCAAACCACTCATCTTTCGATGCTGGGCTCACTGCAGTGCTTATTTCAGAGAGATAAGCACTTCAGAATGCCAAAATCCCAACCTCACCAAACGACTCAACTTTTGATGCTGGTTTCACTGAAATGCTTCTTTCAGTCAGATAAGCACTTCAGAAGGCCAAAATCTCAACTTCACAAAACCACCCAACTTTCGATCCTGGATTTACACAAATGCTTATTTCAGTGAGATAAGCACTTCAGAAGACCAAAATCTCACCTTCACCAAACCAACCAACTTTCGATCCTGGATTTACCAAAATGCTTATTTCAGTGAGATAAGCACTTCAGAAGACCAAAATATAAACTTCACCAAACCACCCAACTTTCGATCCTGGACTTTCCCAAATGGTTCTTTCAGTGAGATAAGCACTTCAGAAAACCAAAATCTGAACTTCACCAAACCACTCAACTTTCGATGCTGGGTTCACTGAAGTGCTTATTTCAGAGAGATAAGCACTTCAGAAGACCAAAATCCCAACCTCACCAAACGAATCAACTTTTGATGCTGGTTTCACTGAAATGCTTCTTTCAGTCAGATATGCACATCAGAAGGCCAAAATCTCAACTTCACAAAACCACTCAACTTTCGATGTTGGGCTCACTGCAGTGCTTATTTCAGCGAGATAAGCACTTCAGAATGCCAAAATCCCAACCTCACCAAACGACTCAACTTTAGATGCTGGTTTCACTGAAATGCTTCTTTCAGTCAGATAAGCACTTCAGAAGGACAAAATCTCAACTTCACAAAACCACCCAACTTTCGATCCTGGATTTACCCAAATGCTTATTTCAGTGAGATAAGCACTTCAGAAGACCAAAATCTCACCTTCACCAAACCAACCAACTTTCGATCCTGGATTTACCCAAATGCTTATTTCAGTGAGATAAGCACTTCAGAAGACCAAAATATAAACTTCACCAAACCACCCAACTTTCGATCCTGGACTTTCCCAAATGGTTGTTTCAGTGAGATAAGCACTTCAGAAAACCAAAATCTGAACTTCACCATACCACTCAACTTTCGATGCTGGGTTCACTGAAGTGCTTATTTCAGAGAGATAAGCACTTCACTACGCCAAAATCCCAACCTCACCAAACGAATCAACTTTTGATGCTGGTTTCACTGAAATGCTTCTTTCAGTCAGATATGCACATCAGAAGGCCAAAATCTCAACTTCACAAAACCACTCAACTTTCGATGTTGGGCTCACTGCAGTGCTTATTTCAGCGAGATAAGTACTTCAGAATGCCAAAATCCCAACCTCACCAAACGACTCAACTTTAGATGCTGGTTTCACTGAAATGCTTCTTTCAGTCAGATAAGCACTTCAGAAGGACAAAATCTCAACTTCACAAAACCACCCAACTTTCGATCCTGGATTTACCCAAATGCTTATTTCAGTGAGATAAGCACTTCAGAATGCAAAAATCCCAACCTCACCAAACGACTCAACTTTTGATGCTGGTTTCACTGAATTGCTTATTTCAGTGAGATAAGCACTTCAGAAGTCCAAAATCACAACTTCACCAAACCACAAAGCTTATGATGCCTTGTTCACTGAAGAGCTTATTTCAGTCAGATAAGCATTTCAGAAGGCCAAAATCACTACTTCAGAAAACCACACAACTTTCGATGCTGTGTTCACTGAAGTGCTTATTTCAGAAAGATAAGCACTTCAGAATGCCAAAATCCCAACCTCAACAAACGACTCAAGTTTTGATGCTGGTTTCACTGAAATGCTTCTTTGAGTCAGATATGCACATCAGAAGGCAAAAATCTCAACTTCACCATACCACCCAACTTTCGATCCTGGACTTCCCAAATGCTTATTTCAGTGAGATAAGCACTTCAGATGACCAGAATCTAAACTTCAACAAACCACTCAACTTTCGATGCTGGGTTCACTGAAGTGCTCATTTCAGAGAGATAAGCACTTCAGAATGCCAAAATCCCAACCTCACCAAACGACTCAACTTTTGATGCTGGTTTCACTGAATTGCTTATTTCAGTGAGATAAGCACTTCAAAAGGCCAAATTTTCTACTTCACAAAACCACTCAACTTTCGATGCTGGGCTCACTGCAGTGCTTATTTCAGTGAGATAAGCACTTCAGAATGCCAAAAACTCAACTTCACAAAACCACTCATCTTTCGATGCTGGGCTCACTGCAGTGCTTATTTCAGAGAGATAAGCACTTCAGAATGCCAAAATCCCAACCTCACCAAACGACTCAACTTTTGATGCTGGTTTCACTGAAATGCTTCATTCAGTCAGATAAGCACTTCAGAAGGCCAAAATCTCAACTTCACAAAACCACCCAACTTTCGATCCTGGACTTTCCCAAAGGATTATTTCAGTGAGATAAGCACTTCAGAATGCCAAAAACTCAACTTCACCAAACCACTCATCTTTCGATGCTGGGCTCACTGCAGTGCTTATTTCAGAGAGATAAGCACTTCAGAATGCCAAAATCCCAACCTCACCAAACGACTCAACTTTTGATGCTGGTTTCACTGAAATGCTTCTTTCAGTCAGATAAGCACTTCAGATGGACAAAATCTCAACTTCACAAAACCACCCAACTTTCGATCCTGGATTTACACAAATGCTTATTTCAGTGAGATAAGCACTTCAGAAGACCAAAATCTCACCTTCACCAAACCAACCAACTTTCGATCCTGGATTTACCAAAATGCTTATTTCAGTGAGATAAGCACTTCAGAAGACCAAAATATAAACTTCACCAAACCACCCAACTTTCGATCCTGGACTTTCCCAAATGGTTCTTTCAGTGAGATAAGCACTTCAGAAAACCAAAATCTGAACTTCACCAAACCACTCAACTTTCGATGCTGGGTTCACTGAAGTGCTTATTTCAGACAGATATGCACATCAGAAGGCCAAAATGTCAACTTCACAAAACCACTCAACTTTCGATGTTGGGCTCACTGCAGTGCTTATTTCAGCGAGATAAGCACTTCAGAATGCCAAAATCCCAACCTCACCAAACGACTCAACTTTAGATGCTGGTTTCACTGAAATGCTTCTTTCAGTCAGATAAGCACTTCAGAAGGACAAAATCTCAACTTCACAAAACCACCCAACTTTCGATCCTGGATTTACCCAAATGCTTATTTCAGTGAGATAAGCACTTCAGAATGCAAAAATCCCAACCTCACCAAACGACTCAACTTTTGATGCTGGTTTCACTGAAATGCTTCTTTCAGTCAGATAAGCACTTCAGAAGGCCAAAATCTCAACTTCACAAAACCACCCAACTTTCGATCCTGGATTTACACAAATGCTTATTTCAGTGAGATAAGCACTTCAGAAGACCAAAATCCCAACCTCACCAAACGACTCAACTTTTGATGCGGGTTTCACTGAATTGCTTATTTTTTTTGAGATAAGCACTTCAGAAGGCCAAAATCTCAACTTCACAAAACCACTCAACTTTAGATGCTGGTTTCACTGAAATGCTTCTTTCAGTAAGATATGCACATCAGAAGGCCAAAATCTCAACTTCACAAAACAACTCAACTTTCGATGTTGGGCTCACTGCAGTGCTTATTTCAGCGAGATAAGCACTTCAGAATGCCAAAATCCCAACCTCACCAAACGACTCAACTTTAGATGCTGGTTTCACTGAATTGCTTATTTCAGTGAGATAAGCACTTCAAAAGGCCAAATTTTCTACTTCACAAAACCACTCAACTTTCGATGCTGGGCTCACTGTAGTGCTTATTTCAGTGAGATAAGCACTTCAGAATGCCAAAAACTCAACTTCAAAAACCACTCATCTTTCGATGCTGGGCTCACTGCAGTGCTTATTTCAGAGAGATAAGCACTTCAGAATGCCAAAATCCCAACCTCACCAAACGACTCAACTTTTGATGCTGGTTTCACTGAAATGCTTCATTCAGTCAGATAAGCACTTCAGAAGGCCAAAATCTCAACTTCACAAAACCACCCAACTTTCGATCCTCGATTTACACAAATGCTTATTTCAGTGAGATAAGCACTTCAGAAGACCAAAATCTCACCTTCACCAAACCAACCAAATTTCGATCCTGGATTTACCCAAATGCTTATTTCAGTGAGATAAGCACTTCAGAAGACCAAAATCTAAACTTCACCAAACCACTCAACTTTCGATGCTGCATTCACTGCAGCGCTTATTTCAGAGAGATAAGCACTTCAGAAGTCCAAAATCCCAACCTCACCAAACGACTCAACTTTTGATGCTGGTTTCACTGAATTGCTTATTTTTTTTGAGATAAGCACTTCAGAAGTCCAAAATCCCAACCTCACCAAACCAATCAACTTTTGATACTGGTTTCACTGAAATGCTTCTTTCAGTCAAATATGCACATCAGAAGGCCAAAATCTCAACTTCACAAAACAACTCAACTTTCGATGTTGGGCTCACTGCAGTGCTTATTTCAGCGAGACAAACACTTCAGAATGCCAAAATCCCAACCTCACCAAACGACTCAACTTTCGATGCTGGTTTCACTGAAATGCTTCTTTCAGTCAGATAAGCACTTCAGAGGCCAAAATCTCAACATCTCAAAACCACAAAACTTTCGATCCTGGATTTACACAAATGCTTATTTCAGTGAGATAAGCACTTCCGAAGACCAAAATCTCAACTTCACCAAACCACCCAACTTTCGATTCTGGATTTACCCAAATGCTTATTTCAGTGAGATAAGCACTTCAGAAGACCAAAATCTAAACTTCACCAAACGACTCAACTTTCGATGCTGGTTTCACTGAAATGCTTCTTTCAGTCAGATAAGCACTTCAGAAGGCCAAAATCTCAAATTCACAAAACCACCCAACTTTCGATCCTGGATTTACACAAATGCTTATTTCATTGAGATAAGCACTTCAGAAGACCAAAATCTCACCTTCACCAAACCAACCAACTTTCGATCCTGGATTTACCCAAATGCTTATTTCAGTGAGATAAGCACTTCAGAAGACCAAAATCTAAACTTCACCAAACCACCCAACTTTCGATCCTGGACTTTCCCAAATGGTTGTTTCAGTGAGATAAGCACTTCAGAAAACCAAAATCTGAACTTCACCATACCACTCAACTTTCGATGCTGGGTTCACTGAAGTGCTTATTTCAGAGAGATAAGCACTTCACTACGCCAAAATCCCAACCTCACCAAACGAATCAACTTTTGATGCTGGTTTCACTGAAATGCTTCTTTCAGTCAGATATGCACATCAGAAGGCCAAAATCTCAACTTCACAAAACCACTCAACTTTCGATGTTGGGCTCACTGCAGTGCTTATTTCAGCGAGATAAGCACTTCAGAATGCCAAAATCCCAACCTCACCAAACGACTCAACTTTAGATGCTGGTTTCACTGAAATGCTTCTTTCAGTCAGATAAGCACTTCAGAAGGACAAAATCTCAACTTCACAAAACCACCCAACTTTCGATCCTGGATTTACCCAAATGCTTATTTCAGTGAGATAAGCACTTCAGAATGCAAAAATCCCAACCTCACCAAACGACTCAACTTTTGATGCTGGTTTCACTGAATTGCTTATTTCAGTGAGATAAGCACTTCAGAAGTCCAAAATCACAACTTCACCAAACCACAAAACTTATGATGCCTTGTTCACTGAAGAGCTTATTTCAGTCAGATAAGCACTTCAGAAGGCCAAAATCACTACTTCAGAAAACCACACATCTTTCGATGCTGTGTTCACTGAAGTGCTTATTACAGAGAGATAAGCACTTCAGAATGCCAAAATCCCAACCTCACCAAACGACTCAACTTTTGATGCTGGTTTCACTGAAATGCTTCTTTGAGTCAGATATGCACATCAGAAGGCAAAAATCTCAACTTCACCATACCACCCAACTTTCGATCCTGGACTTCCCAAAGGCTTATTTCAGTGAGATAAGCACTTCAGATGACCAAAATCTAAACTTCAACAAACCACTCAACTTTCGATGCTGGGTTCACTGAAGTGCTCATTTCAGAGAGATAAGCACTTCAGAATGCCAAAATCCCAACCTCACCAAACGACTCAACTTTTGATGCTGGTTTCACTGAATTGCTTATTTCAGTGAGATAAGCACTTCAAAAGGCCAAATTTTCTACTTCACAAAACCACTCAACTTTCGATGCTGGGCTCACTGCAGTGCTTATTTCAGTGAGATAAGCACTTCAGAATGCCAAAAACTCAACTTCAGAAAACCACTCATCTTTCGATGCTGGGCTCACTGCAGTGCTTATTTCAGAGAGATAAGCACTTCAGAATGCCAAAATCACAACCTCACCAAACGACTCAACTTTTGATGCTGGTTTCACTGAAATGCTTCTTTCAGTCAGATAAGCACTTCAGAAGGCAAAAATCTCAACTTCACCATACCACCCAACTTTCGATCCTGGACTTTCCCAAAGGCTTATTTCAGTGAGATAAGCACTTCAGAATGCCAAAAACTCAACTTCACCAAACCACTCATCTTTCGATGCTGGGCTCACTGCAGTGCTTATTTCAGAGAGATAAGCACTTCAGAATGCCAAAATCCCAACCTCACCAAACGACTCAACTTTTGATGCTGGTTTCACTGAAATGCTTCTTTCAGTCAGATAAGCACTTCAGAAGGCCAAAATCTCAACTTCACAAAACCACCCAACTTTCGATCCTGGATTTACACAAATGCTTATTTCAGTGAGATAAGCACTTCAGAAGACCAAAATCTCACCTTCACCAAACCAACCAACTTTCGATCCTGGATTTACCAAAATGCTTATTTCAGTGAGATAAGCACTTCAGAAGACCAAAATATAAACTTCACCAAACCACCCAACTTTCGATCCTGGACTTTCCCAAATGGTTCTTTCAGTGAGATAAGCACTTCAGAAAACCAAAATCTGAACTTCACCAAACCACTCAACTTTCGATGCTGGGTTCACTGAAGTGCTTATTTCAGAGAGATAAGCACTTCAGAAGACCAAAATCCCAACCTCACCAAACGAATCAACTTTTGATGCTGGTTTCACTGAAATGCTTCTTTCAGTCAGATATGCACATCAGAAGGCCAAAATCTCAACTTCACAAAACCACTCAACTTTCGATGTTGGGCTCACTGCAGTGCTTATTTCAGCGAGATAAGCACTTCAGAATGCCAAAATCCCAACCTCACCAAACGACTCAACTTTAGATGCTGGTTTCACTGAAATGCTTCTTTCAGTCAGATAAGCACTTCAGAAGGACAAAATCTCAACTTCACAAAACCACCCAACTTTCGATCCTGGATTTACCCAAATGCTTATTTCAGTGAGATAAGCACTTCAGAAGACCAAAATCTCACCTTCACCAAACCAACCAACTTTCGATCCTGGATTTACCCAAATGCTTATTTCAGTGAGATAAGCACTTCAGAAGACCAAAATATAAACTTCACCAAACCACCCAACTTTCGATCCTGGACTTTCCCAAATGGTTGTTTCAGTGAGATAAGCACTTCAGAAAACCAAAATCTGAACTTCACCATACCACTCAACTTTCGATGCTGGGTTCACTGAAGTGCTTATTTCAGAGAGATAAGCACTTCACTACGCCAAAATCCCAACCTCACCAAACGAATCAACTTTTGATGCTGGTTTCACTGAAATGCTTCTTTCAGTCAGATATGCACATCAGAAGGCCAAAATCTCAACTTCACAAAACCACTCAACTTTCGATGTTGGGCTCACTGCAGTGCTTATTTCAGCGAGATAAGTACTTCAGAATGCCAAAATCCCAACCTCACCAAACGACTCAACTTTAGATGCTGGTTTCACTGAAATGCTTCTTTCAGTCAGATAAGCACTTCAGAAGGACAAAATCTCAACTTCACAAAACCACCCAACTTTCGATCCTGGATTTACCCAAATGCTTATTTCAGTGAGATAAGCACTTCAGAATGCAAAAATCCCAACCTCACCAAACGACTCAACTTTTGATGCTGGTTTCACTGAATTGCTTATTTCAGTGAGATAAGCACTTCAGAAGTCCAAAATCACAACTTCACCAAACCACAAAGCTTATGATGCCTTGTTCACTGAAGAGCTTATTTCAGTCAGATAAGCATTTCAGAAGGCCAAAATCACTACTTCAGAAAACCACACAACTTTCGATGCTGTGTTCACTGAAGTGCTTATTTCAGAAAGATAAGCACTTCAGAATGCCAAAATCCCAACCTCAACAAACGACTCAAGTTTTGATGCTGGTTTCACTGAAATGCTTCTTTGAGTCAGATATGCACATCAGAAGGCAAAAATCTCAACTTCACCATACCACCCAACTTTCGATCCTGGACTTCCCAAAGGCTTATTTCAGTGAGATAAGCACTTCAGATGACCAGAATCTAAACTTCAACAAACCACTCAACTTTCGATGCTGGGTTCACTGAAGAGCTCATTTCAGAGAGATAAGCACTTCAGAATGCCAAAATCCCAACCTCACCAAACGACTCAACTTTTGATGCTGGTTTCACTGAATTGCTTATTTCAGTGAGATAAGCACTTCAAAAGGCCAAATTTTCTACTTCACAAAACCACTCAACTTTCGATGCTGGGCTCACTGCAGTGCTTATTTCAGTGAGATAAGCACTTCAGAATGCCAAAAACTCAACTTCACAAAACCACTCATCTTTCGATGCTGGGCTCACTGCAGTGCTTATTTCAGAGAGATAAGCACTTCAGAATGCCAAAATCCCAACCTCACCAAACGACTCAACTTTTGATGCTGGTTTCACTGAAATGCTTCTTTCAGTCAGATAAGCACTTCAGAAGGCCAAAATCACAACTTCACAAAACCACCCAGCTTTCGATCCTCGATTTACACAAATGCTTATTTCAGTGAGATAAGCACTTCAGAAGACCAAAATCTCACCTTCACCAAACCAACCAACTTTCGATCCTGGATTTACCCAAATGCTTATTTCAGTGACATAAGCACTTCAGAAGACCAAAATCTAAACTTCACCAAACCTCTCAACTTTCGATGCTGCATTCACTGCAGCGCTTATTTCAGAGAGATAAGCACTTCAGAAGTCCAAAATCCCAACCTCACCAAACGACACAACTTTTGATGCTGGTTTCACTGAATTGCTTATTTTTTTTGAGATAAGCACTTCAGAAGGCCAAAATCTCAACTTCACAAAACCACTCAACTTTAGATGCTGGTTTCACTGAAATGCTTCTTTCAGTCAAATATGCACATCAGAAGGCCAAAATCTCAACTTCACAAAACAACTCAACTTTCGATGTTGGGCTCACTGCAGTGCTTATTTCAGCGAGATAAGCACTTCAGAATGCTAAAATCCCAACCTCACCAAACGACTCAACTTTAGATGCTGGTTTCACTGAAATGCTTCTTTCAGTCAGATAAGCACTTCAGAGGCCAAAATCTCAACATCTCAAAACCACCCAACTTTCGATCCTGGATTTACCCAAATGCTTATTTCAGTGAGATAAGCACTTCCGAAGACCAAAATCTCAACTTCACCAAACCACCCAACTTTCGATTCTGGATTTACCCAAATGCTTATTTCAGTGAGATAAGCACTTCAGAAGACCAAAATCTAAACTTCACCAAACCACTCAACTTTCGATGCTGGTTTCACTTAAATGCTTCTTTCAGTCAGATGAGCACTTCAGAAGGCCAAAATCTCAACTTCACAAAACCACCCAACTTTCGATCCTGGATTTACACAAATGCTTATTTCAGTGAGATAAGCACTTCAGAAGACCAAAATCTCACCTTCACCAAACCAACCAACTTTCGATCCTGGATATACCCAAATGCTTATTTCAGTGAGATAAGCACTTCAGAAGACCAAAATCTAAACTTCACCAAACCACCCAACTTTCGATTCTGGACTTTCCCAAATGGTTCTTTCAGTGAGATAAGCACTTCAGAAAACCAAAATCTGATCTTCACCATACCACTCAACTTTCGATGCTGGGTTCACTGAAGTGCTTATTTCAGAGAGATAAGCACTTCACTACGCCAAAATCCCAACCTCACCAAACGAAGCAACTTTTGATGCTGGTTTCACTGAAATGCTTCTTTCAGTCAGATATGCACATCAGAAGGCCAAAATCTCAACTTCACAAAACCACTCAACTTTCGATGTTGGGCTCACTGCAGTGCTTATTTCAGCGAGATAAGCACTTCAGAATGCCAAAATCCCAACCTCACCAAACGACTCAACTTTAGATGCTGGTTTCACTGAAATGCTTCTTTCAGTCAGATAAGCACTTCAGAAGGACAAAATCTCAACTTCACAAAACCACCCAACTTTCGATCCTGGATTTACTCAAATGCTTATTTCAGTGAGATAAGCACTTCAGAATGCAAAAATCCCAACCTCACCAAACGACTCAACTTTTGATGCTGGTTTCACTGAATTGCTTATTTCAGTGAGATAAGCACTTCAGAAGTCCAAAATCACAACTTCACCAAACCACAAAACTTATGATGCCTTGTACACTGAGGAGCTTATTTCAGTCAGATAAGCACTTCAGAAGGCCAAAATCACTACTTCAGAAAACCACACATCTTTCGATGCTGTGTTCACTGAAGTGCTTATTTCAGAGAGATAAGCACTTCAGAATGCCAAAATCCCAACCTCACCAAACGACTCAAGTTTTGATGCTGGTTTCACTGAAATGCTTCTTTCAGTCAGATATGCACATCAGAAGGCAAAAATCTCAACTTCACCATACCACCCAACTTTCGATCCTGGGCTTTCCCAAAGGCTTATTTCAGTGAGATAAGCACTTCAGAATGCCAAAAACTCAACTTCACAAAACCACTCATCTTTCGATGCTGGGCTCACTGCAGTGCTTATTTCAGAGAGATAAGCACTTCAGAATGCCAAAATCCCAACCTCACCCAACGACTCAACTTTTGATGCTGGTTTCACTGAAATGCTTCTTTCAGTCAGATAAGCACTTCAGAAGGCCAAAATCTCAACTTCACAAAACCACCCAACTTTCGATCCTGGATTTACCCAAATGCTTATTTCAGTGAGATAAGCACTTCAGAAGACCAAAATCTAAACTTCACCGAACCAACCAACTTTCGATGCTGGATTCACTGCAGCGCTTATTTCAGAGAGTTAAGCACTTCAGAAGTCCAATATCCCAACCTCACCAAAAGACTCAACTTTTGATGCTGGTTTCACTGAATTGCTTATTTGTTTTGAGATAAGCACTTCAGAAGGCCAAAATCTCAACTTCACAAAACCACTCAACTTTAGATGCTGGTTTCACTGAAATGCTTCTTTCATTCAGATATGCACATCAGAAGGCCAAAATCTCAACTTCACAAAACAACTCAACTTTCGATGTTGGGCTCACTTGCAGTGCTTATTTCAGCGAGATAAGCACTTCAGAATGCCAAAATCCCAACCTGACCAAACGACTCAACTTTAGATGCTGGTTTCACTGAAATGCTTCTTTCAGTCAGATAAGCACTTCAGAAGGACAAAATCTCAACTTCACCAAACCACCCAACTTTCGATCCTGGACTTTCCCAAATGGTTCTTTCAGTGAGATAAGCACTTCGGAAAACCAAAATCTGAACTTCACCATACCACTCAACTTTCGATGCTGTGTTCACTGAAGTGCTTATTTCAGAGAGATAAGCACTTCACTACGCCAAAATCCCAACCTCACCAAACGAATCAACTTTTGATGCTGGTTTCACTGAAATGCTTCTTTCAGTCAGATATGCACATCAGAAGGCCAAAATCTCAACTTCACCAAACCAACCAACTTTCGATCCTGGATTTACCCAAATGCTTATTTCAGTGAGATAAGCACTTCAGAATGCAAAAATCCCAACCTCACCAAACGACTCAACTTTTGATGCTGGTTTCACTGAATTGCTTATTTCAGTGAGATAAGCACTTCAGAAGTCCAAAATCACAACTTCACCAAACCACAAAACTTATGATGCCTTGTTCACTGAAGAGCTTATTTCAGTCAGATAAGCACTTCAGAAGGCCAAAATCACTACTTCAGAAAACCACACATCTTTCGATGCTGTGTTCACTGAAGTGCTTATTACAGAGAGATAAGCACTTCAGAATGCCAAAATCCCAACCTCACCAAACGACTCAACTTTTGATGCTGGTTTCACTGAAATGCTTCTTTGAGTCAGATATGCACATCAGAAGGCAAAAATCTCAACTTCACCATACCACCCAACTTTCGATCCTGGACTTCCCAAAGGCTTATTTCAGTGAGATAAGCACTTCAGATGACCAAAATCTAAACTTCAACAAACCACTCAACTTTCGATGCTGGGTTCACTGAAGTGCTCATTTCAGAGAGATAAGCACTTCAGAATGCCAAAATCCCAACCTCACCAAACGACTCAACTTTTGATGCTGGTTTCACTGAATTGCTTATTTCAGTGAGATAAGCACTTCAAAAGGCCAAATTTTCTACTTCACAAAACCACTCAACTTTCGATGCTGGGCTCACTGCAGTGCTTATTTCAGTGAGATAAGCACTTCAGAATGCCAAAAACTCAACTTCAGAAAACCACTCATCTTTCGATGCTGGGCTCACTGCAGTGCTTATTTCAGAGAGATAAGCACTTCAGAATGCCAAAATCACAACCTCACCAAACGACTCAACTTTTGATGCTGGTTTCACTGAAATGCTTCTTTCAGTCAGATAAGCACTTCAGAAGGCAAAAATCTCAACTTCACCATACCACCCAACTTTCGATCCTGGACTTTCCCAAAGGCTTATTTCAGTGAGATAAGCACTTCAGAATGCCAAAAACTCAACTTCACCAAACCACTCATCTTTCGATGCTGGGCTCACTGCAGTGCTTATTTCAGAGAGATAAGCACTTCAGAATGCCAAAATCCCAACCTCACCAAACGACTCAACTTTTGATGCTGGTTTCACTGAAATGCTTCTTTCAGTCAGATAAGCACTTCAGAAGGCCAAAATCTCAACTTCACAAAACCACCCAACTTTCGATCCTGGATTTACACAAATGCTTATTTCAGTGAGATAAGCACTTCAGAAGACCAAAATCTCACCTTCACCAAACCAACCAACTTTCGATCCTGGATTTACCAAAATGCTTATTTCAGTGAGATAAGCACTTCAGAAGACCAAAATATAAACTTCACCAAACCACCCAACTTTCGATCCTGGACTTTCCCAAATGGTTCTTTCAGTGAGATAAGCACTTCAGAAAACCAAAATCTGAACTTCACCAAACCACTCAACTTTCGATGCTGGGTTCACTGAAGTGCTTATTTCAGAGAGATAAGCACTTCAGAAGACCAAAATCCCAACCTCACCAAACGAATCAACTTTTGATGCTGGTTTCACTGAAATGCTTCTTTCAGTCAGATATGCACATCAGAAGGCCAAAATCTCAACTTCACAAAACCACTCAACTTTCGATGTTGGGCTCACTGCAGTGCTTATTTCAGCGAGATAAGCACTTCAGAATGCCAAAATCCCAACCTCACCAAACGACTCAACTTTAGATGCTGGTTTCACTGAAATGCTTCTTTCAGTCAGATAAGCACTTCAGAAGGACAAAATCTCAACTTCACAAAACCACCCAACTTTCGATCCTGGATTTACCCAAATGCTTATTTCAGTGAGATAAGCACTTCAGAAGACCAAAATCTCACCTTCACCAAACCAACCAACTTTCGATCCTGGATTTACCCAAATGCTTATTTCAGTGAGATAAGCACTTCAGAAGACCAAAATATAAACTTCACCAAACCACCCAACTTTCGATCCTGGACTTTCCCAAATGGTTCTTTCAGTGAGATAAGCACTTCAGAAAACCAAAATCTGAACTTCACCATACCACTCAACTTTCGATGCTGGGTTCACTGAAGTGCTTATTTCAGAGAGATAAGCACTTCACTACGCCAAAATCCCAACCTCACCAAACGAATCAACTTTTGATGCTGGTTTCACTGAAATGCTTCTTTCAGTCAGATATGCACATCAGAAGGCCAAAATCTCAACTTCACAAAACCACTCAACTTTCGATGTTGGGCTCACTGCAGTGTTATTTCAGCGAGATAAGTACTTCAGAATGCCAAAATCCCAACCTCACCAAACGACTCAACTTTAGATGCTGGTTTCACTGAAATGCTTCTTTCAGTCAGATAAGCACTTCAGAAGGACAAAATCTCAACTTCACAAAACCACCCAACTTTCGATCCTGGATTTACCCAAATGCTTATTTCAGTGAGATAAGCACTTCAGAATGCAAAAATCCCAACCTCACCAAACGACTCAACTTTTGATGCTGGTTTCACTGAATTGCTTATTTCAGTGAGATAAGCACTTCAGAAGTCCAAAATCACAACTTCACCAAACCACAAAGCTTATGATGCCTTGTTCACTGAAGAGCTTATTTCAGTCAGATAAGCATTTCAGAAGGCCAAAATCACTACTTCAGAAAACCACACAACTTTCGATGCTGTGTTCACTGAAGTGCTTATTTCAGAGAGATAAGCACTTCAGAATGCCAAAATCCCAACCTCAACAAACGACTCAAGTTTTGATGCTGGTTTCACTGAAATGCTTCTTTGAGTCAGATATGCACATCAGAAGGCAAAAATCTCAACTTCACCATACCACCCAACTTTCGATCCTGGACTTCCCAAAGGCTTATTTCAGTGAGATAAGCACTTCAGATGACCAGAATCTAAACTTCAACAAACCACTCAACTTTCGATGCTGGGTTCACTGAAGTGCTCATTTCAGAGAGATAAGCACTTCAGAATGCCAAAATCCCAACCTCACCAAACGACTCAACTTTTGATGCTGGTTTCACTGAATTGCTTATTTCAGTGAGATAAGCACTTCAAAAGGCCAAATTTTCTACTTCACAAAACCACTCAACTTTCGATGCTGGGCTCACTGCAGTGCTTATTTCAGTGAGATAAGCACTTCAGAATGCCAAAAACTCAACTTCACAAAACCACTCATCTTTCGATGCTGGGCTCACTGCAGTGCTTATTTCAGAGAGATAAGCACTTCAGAATGCCAAAATCCCAACCTCACCAAACGACTCAACTTTTGATGCTGGTTTCACTGAAATGCTTCTTTCAGTCAGATAAGCACTTCAGAAGGCCAAAATCACAACTTCACAAAACCACCCAGCTTTCGATCCTCGATTTACACAAATGCTTATTTCAGTGAGATAAGCACTTCAGAAGACCAAAATCTCACCTTCACCAAACCAACCAACTTTCGATCCTGGATTTACCCAAATGCTTATTTCAGTGACATAAGCACTTCAGAAGACCAAAATCTAAACTTCACCAAACCTCTCAACTTTCGATGCTGCATTCACTGCAGCGCTTATTTCAGAGAGATAAGCACTTCAGAAGTCCAAAATCCCAACCTCACCAAACGACACAACTTTTGATGCTGGTTTCACTGAATTGCTTATTTTTTTTGAGATAAGCACTTCAGAAGGCCAAAATCTCAACTTCACAAAACCACTCAACTTTAGATGCTGGTTTCACTGAAATGCTTCTTTCAGTCAAATATGCACATCAGAAGGCCAAAATCTCAACTTCACAAAACAACTCAACTTTCGATGTTGGGCTCACTGCAGTGCTTATTTCAGCGAGACAAACACTTCAGAATGCCAAAATCCCAACCTCACCAAACGACTCAACTTTCGATGCTGGTTTCACTGAAATGCTTCTTTCAGTCAGATAAGCACTTCAGAGGCCAAAATCTCAACATCTCAAAACCACAAAACTTTCGATCCTGGATTTACACAAATGCTTATTTCAGTGAGATAAGCACTTCCGAAGACCAAAATCTCAACTTCACAAAACCACCCAACTTTCGATTCTGGATTTACCCAAATGCTTATTTCAGTGAGATAAGCACTTCAGAAGACCAAAATCTAAACTTCACCAAACGACTCAACTTTCGATGCTGGTTTCACTGAAATGCTTCTTTCAGTCAGATAAGCACTTCAGAAGGCCAAAATCTCAAATTCACAAAACCACCCAACTTTCGATCCTGGATTTACACAAATGCTTATTTCATTGAGATAAGCACTTCAGAAGACCAAAATCTCACCTTCACCAAACCAACCAACTTTCGATCCTGGATTTACCCAAATGCTTATTTCAGTGAGATAAGCACTTCAGAAGACCAAAATCTAAACTTCACCAAACCACCCAACTTTCGATCCTGGACTTTCCCAAATGGTTGTTTCAGTGAGATAAGCACTTCAGAAAACCAAAATCTGAACTTCACCATACCACTCAACTTTCGATGCTGGGTTCACTGAAGTGCTTATTTCAGAGAGATAAGCACTTCACTACGCCAAAATCCCAACCTCACCAAACGAATCAACTTTTGATGCTGGTTTCACTGAAATGCTTCTTTCAGTCAGATATGCACATCAGAAGGCCAAAATCTCAACTTCACAAAACCACTCAACTTTCGATGTTGGGCTCACTGCAGTGCTTATTTCAGCGAGATAAGCACTTCAGAATGCCAAAATCCCAACCTCACCAAACGACTCAACTTTAGATGCTGGTTTCACTGAAATGCTTCTTTCAGTCAGATAAGCACTTCAGAAGGACAAAATCTCAACTTCACAAAACCACCCAACTTTCGATCCTGGATTTACCCAAATGCTTATTTCAGTGAGATAAGCACTTCAGAATGCAAAAATCCCAACCTCACCAAACGACTCAACTTTTGATGCTGGTTTCACTGAATTGCTTATTTCAGTGAGATAAGCACTTCAGAAGTCCAAAATCACAACTTCACCAAACCACAAAACTTATGATGCCTTGTTCACTGAAGAGCTTATTTCAGTCAGATAAGCACTTCAGAAGGCCAAAATCACTACTTCAGAAAACCACACATCTTTCGATGCTGTGTTCACTGAAGTGCTTATTACAGAGAGATAAGCACTTCAGAATGCCAAAATCCCAACCTCACCAAACGACTCAACTTTTGATGCTGGTTTCACTGAAATGCTTCTTTCAGTCAGATATGCACATCAGAAGGCAAAAATCTCAACTTCACCATACCACCCAACTTTCGATCCTGGACTTCCCAAAGGCTTATTTCAGTGAGATAAGCACTTCAGATGACCAAAATCTAAACTTCAACAAACCACTCAACTTTCGATGCTGGGTTCACTGAAGTGCTCATTTCAGAGAGATAAGCACTTCAGAATGCCAAAATCCCAACCTCACCAAACGACTCAACTTTTGATGCTGGTTTCACTGAATTGCTTATTTCAGTGAGATAAGCACTTCAAAAGGCCAAATTTTCTACTTCACAAAACCACTCAACTTTCGATGCTGGGCTCACTGCAGTGCTTATTTCAGTGAGATAAGCACTTCAGAATGCCAAAAACTCAACTTCAGAAAACCACTCATCTTTCGATGCTGGGCTCACTGCAGTGCTTATTTCAGAGAGATAAGCACTTCAGAATGCCAAAATCACAACCTCACCAAACGACTCAACTTTTGATGCTGGTTTCACTGAAATGCTTCTTTCAGTCAGATAAGCACTTCAGAAGGCAAAAATCTCAACTTCACCATACCACCCAACTTTCGATCCTGGACTTTCCCAAAGGCTTATTTCAGTGAGATAAGCACTTCAGAATGCCAAAAACTCAACTTCACCAAACCACTCATCTTTCGATGCTGGGCTCACTGCAGTGCTTATTTCAGAGAGATAAGCACTTCAGAATGCCAAAATCCCAACCTCACCAAACGACTCAACTTTTGATGCTGGTTTCACTGAAATGCTTCTTTCAGTCAGATAAGCACTTCAGAAGGCCAAAATCTCAACTTCACAAAACCACCCAACTTTCGATCCTGGATTTACACAAATGCTTATTTCAGTGAGATAAGCACTTCAGAAGACCAAAATCTCACCTTCACCAAACCAACCAACTTTCGATCCTGGATTTACCAAAATGCTTATTTCAGTGAGATAAGCACTTCAGAAGACCAAAATATAAACTTCACCAAACCACCCAACTTTCGATCCTGGACTTTCCCAAATGGTTCTTTCAGTGAGATAAGCACTTCAGAAAACCAAAATCTGAACTTCACCAAACCACTCAACTTTCGATGCTGGGTTCACTGAAGTGCTTATTTCAGAGAGATAAGCACTTCAGAAGACCAAAATCCCAACCTCACCAAACGAATCAACTTTTGATGCTGGTTTCACTGAAATGCTTCTTTCAGTCAGGTATGCACATCAGAAGGCCAAAATCTCAACTTCACAAAACCACTCAACTTTCGATGTTGGGCTCACTGCAGTGCTTATTTCAGCGAGATAAGCACTTCAGAATGCCAAAATCCCAACCTCACCAAACGACTCAACTTTAGATGCTGGTTTCACTGAAATGCTTCTTTCAGTCAGATAAGCACTTCAGAAGGACAAAATCTCAACTTCACAAAACCACCCAACTTTCGATCCTGGATTTACCCAAATGCTTATTTCAGTGAGATAAGCACTTCAGAAGACCAAAATCTCACCTTCACCAAACCAACCAACTTTCGATCCTGGATTTACCCAAATGCTTATTTCAGTGAGATAAGCACTTCAGAAGACCAAAATATAAACTTCACCAAACCACCCAACTTTCGATCCTGGACTTTCCCAAATGGTTGTTTCAGTGAGATAAGCACTTCAGAAAACCAAAATCTGAACTTCACCATACCACTCAACTTTCGATGCTGGGTTCACTGAAGTGCTTATTTCAGAGAGATAAGCACTTCACTACGCCAAAATCCCAACCTCACCAAACGAATCAACTTTTGATGCTGGTTTCACTGAAATGCTTCTTTCAGTCAGATATGCACATCAGAAGGCCAAAATCTCAACTTCACAAAACCACTCAACTTTCGATGTTGGGCTCACTGCAGTGCTTATTTCAGCGAGATAAGTACTTCAGAATGCCAAAATCCCAACCTCACCAAACGACTCAACTTTAGATGCTGGTTTCACTGAAATGCTTCTTTCAGTCAGATAAGCACTTCAGAAGGACAAAATCTCAACTTCACAAAACCACCCAACTTTCGATCCTGGATTTACCCAAATGCTTATTTCAGTGAGATAAGCACTTCAGAATGCAAAAATCCCAACCTCACCAAACGACTCAACTTTTGATGCTGGTTTCACTGAATTGCTTATTTCAGTGAGATAAGCACTTCAGAAGTCCAAAATCACAACTTCACCAAACCACAAAGCTTATGATGCCTTGTTCACTGAAGAGCTTATTTCAGTCAGATAAGCATTTCAGAAGGCCAAAATCACTACTTCAGAAAACCACACAACTTTCGATGCTGTGTTCACTGAAGTGCTAATTTCAGAAAGATAAGCACTTCAGAATGCCAAAATCCCAACCTCAACAAACGACTCAAGTTTTGATGCTGGTTTCACTGAAATGCTTCTTTGAGTCAGATATGCACATCAGAAGGCAAAAATCTCAACTTCACCATACCACCCAACTTTCGATCCTGGACTTCCCAAAGGCTTATTTCAGTGAGATAAGCACTTCAGATGACCAGAATCTAAACTTCAACAAACCACTCAACTTTCGATGCTGGGTTCACTGAAGTGCTCATTTCAGAGAGATAAGCACTTCAGAATGCCAAAATCCCAACCTCACCAAACGACTCAACTTTTGATGCTGGTTTCACTGAATTGCTTATTTCAGTGAGATAAGCACTTCAAAAGGCCAAATTTTCTACTTCACAAAACCACTCAACTTTCGATGCTGGGCTCACTGCAGTGCTTATTTCAGTGAGATAAGCACTTCAGAATGCCAAAAACTCAACTTCACAAAACCACTCATCTTTCGATGCTGGGCTCACTGCAGTGCTTATTTCAGAGAGATAAGCACTTCAGAATGCCAAAATCCCAACCTCACCAAACGACTCAACTTTTGATGCTGGTTTCACTGAAATGCTTCTTTCAGTCAGATAAGCACTTCAGAAGGCCAAAATCACAACTTCACAAAACCACCCAGCTTTCGATCCTCGATTTACACAAATGCTTATTTCAGTGAGATAAGCACTTCAGAAGACCAAAATCTCACCTTCACCAAACCAACCAACTTTCGATCCTGGATTTACCCAAATGCTTATTTCAGTGACATAAGCACTTCAGAAGACCAAAATCTAAACTTCACCAAACCTCTCAACTTTCGATGCTGCATTCACTGCAGCGCTTATTTCAGAGAGATAAGCACTTCAGAAGTCCAAAATCCCAACCTCACCAAACGACACAACTTTTGATGCTGGTTTCACTGAATTGCTTATTTTTTTTGAGATAAGCACTTCAGAAGGCCAAAATCTCAACTTCACAAAACCACTCAACTTTAGATGCTGGTTTCACTGAAATGCTTCTTTCAGTCAAATATGCACATCAGAAGGCCAAAATCTCAACTTCACAAAACAACTCAACTTTCGATGTTGGGCTCACTGCAGTGCTTATTTCAGCGAGATAAGCACTTCAGAATGCTAAAATCCCAACCTCACCAAACGACTCAACTTTAGATGCTGGTTTCACTGAAATGCTTCTTTCAGTCAGATAAGCACTTCAGAGGCCAAAATCTCAACATCTCAAAACCACCCAACTTTCGATCCTGGATTTACCCAAATGCTTATTTCAGTGAGATAAGCACTTCCGAAGACCAAAATCTCAACTTCACCAAACCACCCAACTTTCGATTCTGGATTTACCCAAATGCTTATTTCAGTGAGATAGCACTTCAGAAGACCAAAATCTAAACTTCACCATACCACTCAACTTTCGATGCTGGTTTCACTTAAATGCTTCTTTCAGTCAGATGAGCACTTCAGAAGGCCAAAATCTCAACTTCACAAAACCACCCAACTTTCGATCCTGGATTTACACAAATGCTTATTTCAGTGAGATAAGCACTTCAGAAGACCAAAATCTCACCTTCACCAAACCAACCAACTTTCGATCCTGGATATACCCAAATGCTTATTTCAGTGAGATAAGCACTTCAGAAGACCAAAATCTAAACTTCACCAAACCACCCAACTTTCGATTCTGGACTTTCCCAAATGGTTCTTTCAGTGAGATAAGCACTTCAGAAAACCAAAATCTGATCTTCACCATACCACTCAACTTTCGATGCTGGGTTCACTGAAGTGCTTATTTCAGAGAGATAAGCACTTCACTACGCCAAAATCCCAACCTCACCAAACGAAGCAACTTTTGATGCTGGTTTCACTGAAATGCTTCTTTCAGTCAGATATGCACATCAGAAGGCCAAAATCTCAACTTCACAAAACCACTCAACTTTCGATGTTGGGCTCACTGCAGTGCTTATTTCAGCGAGATAAGCACTTCAGAATGCCAAAATCCCAACCTCACCAAACGACTCAACTTTAGATGCTGGTTTCACTGAAATGCTTCTTTCAGTCAGATAAGCACTTCAGAAGGACAAAATCTCAACTTCACAAAACCACCCAACTTTCGATCCTGGATTTACTCAAATGCTTATTTCAGTGAGATAAGCACTTCAGAAAGCAAAAATCCCAACCTCACCAAACGACTCAACTTTTGATGCTGGTTTCACTGAATTGCTTATTTCAGTGAGATAAGCACTTCAGAAGTCCAAAATCACAACTTCACCAAACCACAAAACTTATGATGCCTTGTACACTGAGGAGCTTATTTCAGTCAGATAAGCACTTCAGAAGGCCAAAATCACTACTTCAGAAAACCACACATCTTTCGATGCTGTGTTCACTGAAGTGCTTATTTCAGAGAGATAAGCACTTCAGAATGCCAAAATCCCAACCTCACCAAACGACTCAAGTTTTGATGCTGGTTTCACTGAAATGCTTCTTTCAGTCAGATATGCACATCAGAAGGCAAAAATCTCAACTTCACCATACCACCCAACTTTCGATCCTGGGCTTTCCCAAAGGCTTATTTCAGTGAGATAAGCACTTCAGAATGCCAAAAACTCAACTTCACAAAACCACTCATCTTTCGATGCTGGGCTCACTGCAGTGCTTATTTCAGAGAGATAAGCACTTCAGAATGCCAAAATCCCAACCTCACCCAACGACTCAACTTTTGATGCTGGTTTCACTGAAATGCTTCTTTCAGTCAGATAAGCACTTCAGAAGGCCAAAATCTCAACTTCACAAAACCACCCAACTTTCGATCCTGGATTTACCCAAATGCTTATTTCAGTGAGATAAGCACTTCAGAAGACCAAAATCTAAACTTCACCGAACCAACCAACTTTCGATGCTGGATTCACTGCAGCGCTTATTTCAGAGAGTTAAGCACTTCAGAAGTCCAATATCCCAACCTCACCAAAAGACTCAACTTTTGATGCTGGTTTCACTGAATTGCTTATTTGTTTTGAGATAAGCACTTCAGAAGGCCAAAATCTCAACTTCACAAAACGACTCAACTTTAGATGCTGGTTTCACTGAAATGCTTCTTTCATTCAGATATGCACATCAGAAGGCCAAAATCTCAACTTCACAAAACAACTCAACTTTCGATGTTGGGCTCACTTGCAGTGCTTATTTCAGCGAGATAAGCACTTCAGAATGCCAAAATCCCAACCTGACCAAACGACTCAACTTTAGATGCTGGTTTCACTGAAATGCTTCTTTCAGTCAGATAAGCACTTCAGAAGGACAAAATCTCAACTTCACCAAACCACCCAACTTTCGATCCTGGACTTTCCCAAATGGTTCTTTCAGTGAGATAAGCACTTCGGAAAACCAAAATCTGAACTTCACCATACCACTCAACTTTCGATGCTGTGTTCACTGAAGTGCTTATTTCAGAGAGATAAGCACTTCACTACGCCAAAATCCCAACCTCACCAAACGAATCAACTTTTGATGCTGGTTTCACTGAAATGCTTCTTTCAGTCAGATATGCACATCAGAAGGCCAAAATCTCAACTTCACCAAACCAACCAACTTTCGATCCTGGATTTACCCAAATGCTTATTTCAGTGAGATAAGCACTTCAGAATGCAAAAATCCCAACCTCACCAAACGACTCAACTTTTGATGCTGGTTTCACTGAATTGCTTATTTCAGTGAGATAAGCACTTCAGAAGTCCAAAATCACAACTTCACCAAACCACAAAACTTATGATGCCTTGTTCACTGAAGAGCTTATTTCAGTCAGATAAGCACTTCAGAAGGCCAAAATCACTACTTCAGAAAACCACACATCTTTCGATGCTGTGTTCACTGAAGTGCTTATTACAGAGAGATAAGCACTTCAGAATGCCAAAATCCCAACCTCACCAAACGACTCAACTTTTGATGCTGGTTTCACTGAAATGCTTCTTTCAGTCAGATATGCACATCAGAAGGCAAAAATCTCAACTTCACCATACCACCCAACTTTCGATCCTGGACTTCCCAAAGGCTTATTTCAGTGAGATAAGCACTTCAGATGACCAAAATCTAAACTTCAACAAACCACTCAACTTTCGATGCTGGGTTCACTGAAGTGCTCATTTCAGAGAGATAAGCACTTCAGAATGCCAAAATCCCAACCTCACCAAACGACTCAACTTTTGATGCTGGTTTCACTGAATTGCTTATTTCAGTGAGATAAGCACTTCAAAAGGCCAAATTTTCTACTTCACAAAACCACTCAACTTTCGATGCTGGGCTCACTGCAGTGCTTATTTCAGTGAGATAAGCACTTCAGAATGCCAAAAACTCAACTTCAGAAAACCACTCATCTTTCGATGCTGGGCTCACTGCAGTGCTTATTTCAGAGAGATAAGCACTTCAGAATGCCAAAATCACAACCTCACCAAACGACTCAACTTTTGATGCTGGTTTCACTGAAATGCTTCTTTCAGTCAGATAAGCACTTCAGAAAGCAAAAATCTCAACTTCACCATACCACCCAACTTTCGATCCTGGACTTTCCCAAAGGCTTATTTCAGTGAGATAAGCACTTCAGAATGCCAAAAACTCAACTTCACCAAACCACTCATCTTTCGATGCTGGGCTCACTGCAGTGCTTATTTCAGAGAGATAAGCACTTCAGAATGCCAAAATCCCAACCTCACCAAACGACTCAACTTTTGATGCTGGTTTCACTGAAATGCTTCTTTCAGTCAGATAAGCACTTCAGAAGGCCAAAATCTCAACTTCACAAAACCACCCAACTTTCGATCCTGGATTTACACAAATGCTTATTTCAGTGAGATAAGCACTTCAGAAGACCAAAATCTCACCTTCACCAAACCAACCAACTTTCGATCCTGGATTTACCAAAATGCTTATTTCAGTGAGATAAGCACTTCAGAAGACCAAAATATAAACTTCACCAAACCACCCAACTTTCGATCCTGGACTTTCCCAAATGGTTCTTTCAGTGAGATAAGCACTTCAGAAAACCAAAATCTGAACTTCACCAAACCACTCAACTTTCGATGCTGGGTTCACTGAAGTGCTTATTTCAGAGAGATAAGCACTTCAGAAGACCAAAATCCCAACCTCACCAAACGAATCAACTTTTGATGCTGGTTTCACTGAAATGCTTCTTTCAGTCAGATATGCACATCAGAAGGCCAAAATCTCAACTTCACAAAACCACTCAACTTTCGATGTTGGGCTCACTGCAGTGTTATTTCAGCGAGATAAGTACTTCAGAATGCCAAAATCCCAACCTCACCAAACGACTCAACTTTAGATGCTGGTTTCACTGAAATGCTTCTTTCAGTCAGATAAGCACTTCAGAAGGACAAAATCTCAACTTCACAAAACCACCCAACTTTCGATCCTGGATTTACCCAAATGCTTATTTCAGTGAGATAAGCACTTCAGAATGCAAAAATCCCAACCTCACCAAACGACTCAACTTTTGATGCTGGTTTCACTGAATTGCTTATTTCAGTGAGATAAGCACTTCAGAAGTCCAAAATCACAACTTCACCAAACCACAAAGCTTATGATGCCTTGTTCACTGAAGAGCTTATTTCAGTCAGATAAGCATTTCAGAAGGCCAAAATCACTACTTCAGAAAACCACACAACTTTCGATGCTGTGTTCACTGAAGTGCTTATTTCAGAGAGATAAGCACTTCAGAATGCCAAAATCCCAACCTCAACAAACGACTCAAGTTTTGATGCTGGTTTCACTGAAATGCTTCTTTGAGTCAGATATGCACATCAGAAGGCAAAAATCTCAACTTCACCATACCACCCAACTTTCGATCCTGGACTTCCCAAAGGCTTATTTCAGTGAGATAAGCACTTCAGATGACCAGAATCTAAACTTCAACAAACCACTCAACTTTCGATGCTGGGTTCACTGAAGTGCTCATTTCAGAGAGATAAGCACTTCAGAATGCCAAAATCCCAACCTCACCAAACGACTCAACTTTTGATGCTGGTTTCACTGAATTGCTTATTTCAGTGAGATAAGCACTTCAAAAGGCCAAATTTTCTACTTCACAAAACCACTCAACTTTCGATGCTGGGCTCACTGCAGTGCTTATTTCAGTGAGATAAGCACTTCAGAATGCCAAAAACTCAACTTCACAAAACCACTCATCTTTCGATGCTGGGCTCACTGCAGTGCTTATTTCAGAGAGATAAGCACTTCAGAATGCCAAAATCCCAACCTCACCAAACGACTCAACTTTTGATGCTGGTTTCACTGAAATGCTTCTTTCAGTCAGATAAGCACTTCAGAAGGCCAAAATCACAACTTCACAAAACCACCCAGCTTTCGATCCTCGATTTACACAAATGCTTATTTCAGTGAGATAAGCACTTCAGAAGACCAAAATCTCACCTTCACCAAACCAACCAACTTTCGATCCTGGATTTACCCAAATGCTTATTTCAGTGACATAAGCACTTCAGAAGACCAAAATCTAAACTTCACCAAACCTCTCAACTTTCGATGCTGCATTCACTGCAGCGCTTATTTCAGAGAGATAAGCACTTCAGAAGTCCAAAATCCCAACCTCACCAAACGACACAACTTTTGATGCTGGTTTCACTGAATTGCTTATTTTTTTTGAGATAAGCACTTCAGAAGGCCAAAATCTCAACTTCACAAAACCACTCAACTTTAGATGCTGGTTTCACTGAAATGCTTCTTTCAGTCAAATATGCACATCAGAAGGCCAAAATCTCAACTTCACAAAACAACTCAACTTTCGATGTTGGGCTCACTGCAGTGCTTATTTCAGCGAGATAAGCACTTCAGAATGCTAAAATCCCAACCTCACCAAACGACTCAACTTTAGATGCTGGTTTCACTGAAATGCTTCTTTCAGTCAGATAAGCACTTCAGAGGCCAAAATCTCAACATCTCAAAACCACCCAACTTTCGATCCTGGATTTACCCAAATGCTTATTTCAGTGAGATAAGCACTTCCGAAGACCAAAATCTCAACTTCAACAAACCACCCAACTTTCGATTCTGGATTTACCCAAATGCTTATTTCAGTGAGATAAGCACTTCAGAAGACCAAAATCTAAACTTCACCAAACCACTCAACTTTCGATGCTGGTTTCACTGAAATGCTTCTTTCAGTCAGATGAGCACTTCAGAAGGCCAAAATCTCAACTTCACAAAACCACCCAACTTTCGATCCTGGATTTACACAAATGCTTATTTCAGTGAGATAAGCACTTCAGAAGACCAAAATCTCACCTTCACCAAACCAACCAACTTTCGATCCTGGATATACCCAAATGCTTATTTCAGTGAGATGAGCACTTCAGAAGACCAAATTCTAAACTTCACCAAACCACCCAACTTTCGATCCTGGACTTTCCCAAATGGTTCTTTCAGTGAGATAAGCACTTCAGAAAACCAAAATCTGATCTTCACCAAACCACTCAACTTTCGATGCTGGGTTCACTGAAGTGCTTATTTCAGAGAGATAAGCACTTCAGAAGACCAAAATCCCAACCTCACCAAACGAATCAACTTTTGACGCTGGTTTCACTGAAATGCTTCTTTCAGTCAGATATGCACATCAGAAGGCCAAAATCTCAACTTCACAAAACCACTCAACTTTCGATGTTGGGCTCACTGCAGTGCTTATTTCAGCGAGATAAGCACTTCAGAATGCCAAAATCCCAACCTCACCAAACGACTCAACTTTAGATGCTGGTTTCACTGAAATGCTTCTTTCAGTCAGATAAGCACTTCAGAAGGACAAAATCTCAACTTCACAAAACCACCCAACTTTCGATCCTGGATTTACCCAAATGCTTATTTCAGTGAGATAAGCACTTCAGAAGACCAAAATCTCACCTTCACCAAACCAACCAACTTTCGATCCTGGATTTACCCAAATGCTTATTTCAGTGAGATAAGCACTTCAGAAGACCAAAATATAAACTTCACCAAACCACCCAACTTTCGATCCTGGACTTTCCCAAATGGTTGTTTCAGTGAGATAAGCACTTCAGAAAACCAAAATCTGAACTTCACCATACCACTCAACTTTCGATGCTGGGTTCACTGAAGTGCTTATTTCAGAGAGATAAGCACTTCACTACGCCAAAATCCCAACCTCACCAAACGAATCAACTTTTGATGCTGGTTTCACTGAAATGCTTCTTTCAGTCAGATATGCACATCAGAAGGCCAAAATCTCAACTTCACAAAACCACTCAACTTTCGATGTTGGGCTCACTGCAGTGCTTATTTCAGCGAGATAAGTACTTCAGAATGCCAAAATCCCAACCTCACCAAACGACTCAACTTTAGATGCTGGTTTCACTGAAATGCTTCTTTCAGTCAGATAAGCACTTCAGAAGGACAAAATCTCAACTTCACAAAACCACCCAACTTTCGATCCTGGATTTACCCAAATGCTTATTTCAGTGAGATAAGCACTTCAGAATGCAAAAATCCCAACCTCACCAAACGACTCAACTTTTGATGCTGGTTTCACTGAATTGCTTATTTCAGTGAGATAAGCACTTCAGAAGTCCAAAATCACAACTTCACCAAACCACAAAGCTTATGATGCCTTGTTCACTGAAGAGCTTATTTCAGTCAGATAAGCATTTCAGAAGGCCAAAATCACTACTTCAGAAAACCACACAACTTTCGATGCTGTGTTCACTGAAGTGCTTATTTCAGAGAGATAAGCACTTCAGAATGCCAAAATCCCAACCTCAACAAACGACTCAAGTTTTGATGCTGGTTTCACTGAAATGCTTCTTTGAGTCAGATATGCACATCAGAAGGCAAAAATCTCAACTTCACCATACCACCCAACTTTCGATCCTGGACTTCCCAAAGGCTTATTTCAGTGAGATAAGCACTTCAGATGACCAGAATCTAAACTTCAACAAACCACTCAACTTTCGATGCTGGGTTCACTGAAGTGCTCATTTCAGAGAGATAAGCACTTCAGAATGCCAAAATCCCAACCTCACCAAACGACTCAACTTTTGATGCTGGTTTCACTGAATTGCTTATTTCAGTGAGATAAGCACTTCAAAAGGCCAAATTTTCTACTTCACAAAACCACTCAACTTTCGATGCTGGGCTCACTGCAGTGCTTATTTCAGTGAGATAAGCACTTCAGAATGCCAAAAACTCAACTTCACAAAACCACTCATCTTTCGATGCTGGGCTCACTGCAGTGCTTATTTCAGAGAGATAAGCACTTCAGAATGCCAAAATCCCAACCTCACCAAACGACTCAACTTTTGATGCTGGTTTCACTGAAATGCTTCTTTCAGTCAGATAAGCACTTCAGAAGGCCAAAATCACAACTTCACAAAACCACCCAGCTTTCGATCCTCGATTTACACAAATGCTTATTTCAGTGAGATAAGCACTTCAGAAGACCAAAATCTCACCTTCACCAAACCAACCAACTTTCGATCCTGGATTTACCCAAATGCTTATTTCAGTGACATAAGCACTTCAGAAGACCAAAATCTAAACTTCACCAAACCTCTCAACTTTCGATGCTGCATTCACTGCAGCGCTTATTTCAGAGAGATAAGCACTTCAGAAGTCCAAAATCCCAACCTCACCAAACGACACAACTTTTGATGCTGGTTTCACTGAATTGCTTATTTTTTTTGAGATAAGCACTTCAGAAGGCCAAAATCTCAACTTCACAAAACCACTCAACTTTAGATGCTGGTTTCACTGAAATGCTTCTTTCAGTCAAATATGCACATCAGAAGGCCAAAATCTCAACTTCACAAAACAACTCAACTTTCGATGTTGGGCTCACTGCAGTGCTTATTTCAGCGAGATAAGCACTTCAGAATGCTAAAATCCCAACCTCACCAAACGACTCAACTTTAGATGCTGGTTTCACTGAAATGCTTCTTTCAGTCAGATAAGCACTTCAGAGGCCAAAATCTCAACATCTCAAAACCACCCAACTTTCGATCCTGGATTTACCCAAATGCTTATTTCAGTGAGATAAGCACTTCCGAAGACCAAAATCTCAACTTCACCAAACCACCCAACTTTCGATTCTGGATTTACCCAAATGCTTATTTCAGTGAGATAAGCACTTCAGAAGACCAAAATCTAAACTTCACCAAACCACTCAACTTTCGATGCTGGTTTCACTGAAATGCTTCTTTCAGTCAGATGAGCACTTCAGAAGGCCAAAATCTCAACTTCACAAAACCACCCAACTTTCGATCCTGGATTTACACAAATGCTTATTTCAGTGAGATAAGCACTTCAGAAGACCAAAATCTCACCTTCACCAAACCAACCAACTTTCGATCCTGGATATACCCAAATGCTTATTTCAGTGAGATAAGCACTTCAGAAGACCAAATTCTAAACTTCACCAAACCACCCAACTTTCGATCCTGGACTTTCCCAAATGGTTCTTTCAGTGAGATAAGCACTTCAGAAAACCAAAATCTGATCTTCACCATACCACTCAACTTTCGATGCTGGGTTCACTGAAGTGCTTATTTCAGAGAGATAAGCACTTCACTACGCCAAAATCCCAACCTCACCAAACGAAGCAACTTTTGATGCTGGTTTCACTGAAATGCTTCTTTCAGTCAGATATGCACATCAGAAGGCCAAAATCTCAACTTCACAAAACCACTCAACTTTCGATGTTGGGCTCACTGCAGTGCTTATTTCAGCGAGATAAGCACTTCAGAATGCCAAAATCCCAACCTCACCAAACGACTCAACTTTAGATGCTGGTTTCACTGAAATGCTTCTTTCAGTCAGATAAGCACTTCAGAAGGACAAAATCTCAACTTCACAAAACCACCCAACTTTCGATCCTGGATTTACTCAAATGCTTATTTCAGTGAGATAAGCACTTCAGAATGCAAAAATCCCAACCTCACCAAACGACTCAACTTTTGATGCTGGTTTCACTGAATTGCTTATTTCAGTGAGATAAGCACTTCAGAAGTCCAAAATCACAACTTCACCAAACCACAAAACTTATGATGCCTTGTACACTGAGGAGCTTATTTCAGTCAGATAAGCACTTCAGAAGGCCAAAATCACTACTTCAGAAAACCACACATCTTTCGATGCTGTGTTCACTGAAGTGCTTATTTCAGAGAGATAAGCACTTCAGAATGCCAAAATCCCAACCTCACCAAACGACTCAAGTTTTGATGCTGGTTTCACTGAAATGCTTCTTTCAGTCAGATATGCACATCAGAAGGCAAAAATCTCAACTTCACCATACCACCCAACTTTCGATCCTGGGCTTTCCCAAAGGCTTATTTCAGTGAGATAAGCACTTCAGAATGCCAAAAACTCAACTTCACAAAACCACTCATCTTTCGATGCTGGGCTCACTGCAGTGCTTATTTCAGAGAGATAAGCACTTCAGAATGCCAAAATCCCAACCTCACCCAACGACTCAACTTTTGATGCTGGTTTCACTGAAATGCTTCTTTCAGTCAGATAAGCACTTCAGAAGGCCAAAATCTCAACTTCACAAAACCACCCAACTTTCGATCCTGGATTTACCCAAATGCTTATTTCAGTGAGATAAGCACTTCAGAAGACCAAAATCTAAACTTCACCGAACCAACCAACTTTCGATGCTGGATTCACTGCAGCGCTTATTTCAGAGAGTTAAGCACTTCAGAAGTCCAATATCCCAACCTCACCAAAAGACTCAACTTTTGATGCTGGTTTCACTGAATTGCTTATTTGTTTTGAGATAAGCACTTCAGAAGGCCAAAATCTCAACTTCACAAAACGACTCAACTTTAGATGCTGGTTTCACTGAAATGCTTCTTTCAGTCAGATAAGCACTTCAGAAGGACAAAATCTCAACTTCACAAAACAACTCAACTTTCGATGTTGGGCTCACTTGCAGTGCTTATTTCAGCGAGATAAGCACTTCAGAATGCCAAAATCCCAACCTGACCAAACGACTCAACTTTAGATGCTGGTTTCACTGAAATGCTTCTTTCAGTCAGATAAGCACTTCAGAAGGACAAAATCTCAACTTCACCAAACCACCCAACTTTCGATCCTGGACTTTCCCAAATGGTTCTTTCACTGAGATAAGCACTTCGGAAAACCAAAATCTGAACTTCACCATACCACTCAACTTTCGATGCTGTGTTCACTGAAGTGCTTATTTCAGAGAGATAAGCACTTCACTACGCCAAAATCCCAACCTCACCAAACGAATCAACTTTTGATGCTGGTTTCACTGAAATGCTTCTTTCAGTCAGATATGCACATCAGAAGGCCAAAATCTCAACTTCACCAAACCAACCAACTTTCGATCCTGGATTTACCCAAATGCTTATTTCAGTGAGATAAGCACTTCAGAATGCAAAAATCCCAACCTCACCAAACGACTCAACTTTTGATGCTGGTTTCACTGAATTGCTTATTTCAGTGAGATAAGCACTTCAGAAGTCCAAAATCACAACTTCACCAAACCACAAAGCTTATGATGCCTTGTTCACTGAAGAGCTTATTTCAGTCAGATAAGCATTTCAGAAGGCCAAAATCACTACTTCAGAAAACCACACAACTTTCGATGCTGTGTTCACTGAAGTGCTTATTTCAGAGAGATAAGCACTTCAGAATGCCAAAATCCCAACCTCAACAAACGACTCAAGTTTTGATGCTGGTTTCACTGAAATGCTTCTTTGAGTCAGATATGCACATCAGAAGGCAAAAATCTCAACTTCACCATACCACCCAACTTTCGATCCTGGACTTCCCAAAGGCTTATTTCAGTGAGATAAGCACTTCAGATGACCAGAATCTAAACTTCAACAAACCACTCAACTTTCGATGCTGGGTTCACTGAAGTGCTCATTTCAGAGAGATAAGCACTTCAGAATGCCAAAATCCCAACCTCACCAAACGACTCAACTTTTGATGCTGGTTTCACTGAATTGCTTATTTCAGTGAGATAAGCACTTCAAAAGGCCAAATTTTGTACTTCACAAAACCACTCAACTTTCGATGCTGGGCTCACTGCAGTGCTTATTTCAGTGAGATAAGCACTTCAGAATGCCAAAAACTCAACTTCACAAAACCACTCATCTTTCGATGCTGGGCTCACTGCAGTGCTTATTTCAGAGAGATAAGCACTTCAGAATGCCAAAATCCCAACCTCACCAAACGACTCAACTTTTGATGCTGGTTTCACTGAAATGCTTCTTTCAGTCAGATAAGCACTTCAGAAGGCCAAAATCACAACTTCACAAAACCACCCAGCTTTCGATCCACGATTTACACAAATGCTTATTTCAGTGAGATAAGCACTTCAGAAGACCAAAATCTCACCTTCACCAAACCAACCAACTTTCGATCCTGGATTTACCCAAATGCTTATTTCAGTGACATAAGCACTTCAGAAGACCAAAATCTAAACTTCACCAAACCTCTCAACTTTCGATGCTGCATTCACTGCAGCGCTTATTTCAGAGAGATAAGCACTTCAGAAGTCCAAAATCCCAACCTCACCAAACGACACAACTTTTGATGCTGGTTTCACTGAATTGCTTATTTTTTTTGAGATAAGCACTTCAGAAGGCCAAAATCTCAACTTCACAAAACAACTCAACTTTCGATGTTGGGCTCACTGCAGTGCTTATTTCAGCGAGATAAGCACTTCAGAATGCTAAAATCCCAACCTCACCAAACGACTCAACTTTAGATGCTGGTTTCACTGAAATGCTTCTTTCAGTCAGATAAGCACTTCAGAGGCCAAAATCTCAACATCTCAAAACCACCCAACTTTCGATCCTGGATTTACCCAAATGCTTATTTCAGTGAGATAAGCACTTCCGAAGACCAAAATCTCAACTTCACCAAACCACCCAACTTTCGATTCTGGATTTACCCAAATGCTTATTTCAGTGAGATAAGCACTTCAGAAGACCAAAATCTAAACTTCACCAAACCACTCAACTTTCGATGCTGGTTTCACTGAAATGCTTCTTTCAGTCAGATGAGCACTTCAGAAGGCCAAAATCTCAACTTCACAAAACCACCCAACTTTCGATCCTGGATTTACACAAATGCTTATTTCAGTGAGAATAAGCACTTCAGAAGACCAAAATCTCACCTTCACCAAACCAACCAACTTTCGATCCTGGATATACCCAAATGCTTATTTCAGTGAGATAAGCACTTCAGAAGACCAAATTCTAAACTTCACCAAACCACCCAACTTTCGATCCTGGACTTTCCCAAATGGTTCTTTCAGTGAGATAAGCACTTCAGAAAACCAAAATCTGATCTTCACCAAACCACTCAACTTTCGATGCTGGGTTCACTGAAGTGCTTATTTCAGAGAGATAAGCACTTCAGAAGACCAAAATCCCAACCTCACCAAACGAATCAACTTTTGATGCTGGTTTCACTGAAATGCTTCTTTCAGTCAGATATGCACATCAGAAGGCCAAAATCTCAACTTCACAAAACCACTCAACTTTCGATGTTGGGCTCACTGCAGTGCTTATTTCAGCGAGATAAGCACTTCAGAATGCCAAAATCCCAACCTCACCAAACGACTCAACTTTCGATGCTGGTTTCACTGAAATGCTTCTTTCAGTCAGATAAGCACTTCAGAAGGACAAAATCTCAACTTCACAAAACCACCCAACTTTCGATCCTGGATTTACCCAAATGCTTATTTCAGTGAGATAAGCACTTCAGAAGACCAAAATCTCACCTTCACCAAACCAACCAACTTTCGATCCTGGATTTACCCAAATGCTTATTTCAGTGAGATAAGCACTTCAGAAGACCAAAATATAAACTTCACCAAACCACCCAACTTTCGATCCTGGACTTTCCCAAATGGTTGTTTCAGTGAGATAAGCACTTCAGAAAACCAAAATCTGAACTTCACCATACCACTCAACTTTCGATGCTGGGTTCACTGAAGTGCTTATTTCAGAGAGATAAGCACTTCACTACGCCAAAATCCCAACCTCACCAAACGAATCAACTTTTGATGCTGGTTTCACTGAAATGCTTCTTTCAGTCAGATATGCACATCAGAAGGCCAAAATCTCAACTTGACAAAACCACTCAACTTTCGATGTTGGGCTCACTGCAGTGCTTATTTCAGCGAGATAAGTACTTCAGAATGCCAAAATCCCAACCTCACCAAACGACTCAACTTTAGATGCTGGTTTCACTGAAATGCTTCTTTCAGTCAGATAAGCACTTCAGAAGGACAAAATCTCAACTTCACAAAACCACCCAACTTTCGATCCTGGATTTACCCAAATGCTTATTTCAGTGAGATAAGCACTTCAGAATGCAAAAATCCCAACCTCACCAAACGACTCAACTTTTGATGCTGGTTTCACTGAATTGCTTATTTCAGTGAGATAAGCACTTCAGAAGTCCAAAATCACAACTTCACCAAACCACAAAGCTTATGATGCCTTGTTCACTGAAGAGCTTATTTCAGTCAGAATAGCATTTCAGAAGGCCAAAATCACTACTTCAGAAAACCACACAACTTTCGATGCTGTGTTCACTGAAGTGCTTATTTCAGAGAGATAAGCACTTCAGAATGCCAAAATCCCAACCTCAACAAACGACTCAAGTTTTGATGCTGGTTTCACTGAAATGCTTCTTTGAGTCAGATATGCACATCAGAAGGCAAAAATCTCAACTTCACCATACCACCCAACTTTCGATCCTGGACTTCCCAAAGGCTTATTTCAGTGAGATAAGCACTTCAGATGACCAGAATCTAAACTTCAACAAACCACTCAACTTTCGATGCTGGGTTCACTGAAGTGCTCATTTCAGAGAGATAAGCACTTCAGAATGCCAAAATCCCAACCTCACCAAACGACTCAACTTTTGATGCTGGTTTCACTGAATTGCTTATTTCAGTGAGATAAGCACTTCAAAAGGCCAAATTTTCTACTTCACAAAACCACTCAACTTTCGATGCTGGGCTCACTGCAGTGCTTATTTCAGTGAGATAAGCACTTCAGAATGCCAAAAACTCAACTTCACAAAACCACTCATCTTTCGATGCTGGGCTCACTGCAGTGCTTATTTCAGAGAGATAAGCACTTCAGAATGCCAAAATCCCAACCTCACCAAACGACTCAACTTTTGATGCTGGTTTCACTGAAATGCTTCTTTCAGTCAGATAAGCACTTCAGAAGGCCAAAATCACAACTTCACAAAACCACCCAGCTTTCGATCCTCGATTTACACAAATGCTTATTTCAGTGAGATAAGCACTTCAGAAGACCAAAATCTCACCTTCACCAAACCAACCAACTTTCGATCCTGGATTTACCCAAATGCTTATTTCAGTGACATAAGCACTTCAGAAGACCAAAATCTAAACTTCACCAAACCTCTCAACTTTCGATGCTGCATTCACTGCAGCGCTTATTTCAGAGAGATAAGCACTTCAGAAGTCCAAAATCCCAACCTCACCAAACGACACAACTTTTGATGCTGGTTTCACTGAATTGCTTATTTTTTTTGAGATAAGCACTTCAGAAGGCCAAAATCTCAACTTCACAAAACCACTCAACTTTAGATGCTGGTTTCACTGAAATGCTTCTTTCAGTCAAATATGCACATCAGAAGGCCAAAATCTCAACTTCACAAAACAACTCAACTTTCGATGTTGGGCTCACTGCAGTGCTTATTTCAGCGAGATAAGCACTTCAGAATGCTAAAATCCCAACCTCACCAAACGACTCAACTTTAGATGCTGGTTTCACTGAAATGCTTCTTTCAGTCAGATAAGCACTTCAGAGGCCAAAATCTCAACATCTCAAAACCACCCAACTTTCGATCCTGGATTTACCCAAATGCTTATTTCAGTGAGATAAGCACTTCCGAAGACCAAAATCTCAACTTCACCAAACCACCCAACTTTCGATTCTGGATTTACCCAAATGCTTATTTCAGTGAGATAAGCACTTCAGAAGACCAAAATCTAAACTTCACCAAACCACTCAACTTTCGATGCTGGTTTCACTGAAATGCTTCTTTCAGTCAGATGAGCACTTCAGAAGGCCAAAATCTCAACTTCACAAAACCACCCAACTTTCGATCCTGGATTTACACAAATGCTTATTTCAGTGAGATAAGCACTTCAGAAGACCAAAATCTCACCTTCACCAAACCAACCAACTTTCGATCCTGGATATACCCAAATGCTTATTTCAGTGAGATAAGCACTTCAGAAGACCAAATTCTAAACTTCACCAAACCACCCAACTTTCGATCCTGGACTTTCCCAAATGGTTCTTTCAGTGAGATAAGCACTTCAGAAAACCAAAATCTGATCTTCACCATACCACTCAACTTTCGATGCTGGGTTCACTGAAGTGCTTATTTCAGAGAGATAAGCACTTCACTACGCCAAAATCCCAACCTCACCAAACGAAGCAACTTTTGATGCTGGTTTCACTGAAATGCTTCTTTCAGTGAGATAAGCACTTCAGAAGTCCAAAATCACAACTTCACCAAACCACAAAACTTATGATGCCTTGTACACTGAGGAGCTTATTTCAGTCAGATAAGCACTTCAGAAGGCCAAAATCACTACTTCAGAAAACCACACATCTTTCGATGCTGTGTTCACTGAAGTGCTTATTTCAGAGAGATAAGCACTTCAGAATGCCAAAATCCCAACCTCACCAAACGACTCAAGTTTTGATGCTGGTTTCACTGAAATGCTTCTTTCAGTCAGATATGCACATCAGAAGCCAAAAATCTCAACTTCACCATACCACCCAACTTTCGATCCTGGGCTTTCCCAAAGGCTTATTTCAGTGAGATAAGCACTTCAGAATGCCAAAAACTCAACTTCACAAAACCACTCATCTTTCGATGCTGGGCTCACTGCAGTGCTTATTTCAGAGAGATAAGCACTTCAGAATGCCAAAATCCCAACCTCACCCAACGACTCAACTTTTGATGCTGGTTTCACTGAAATGCTTCTTTCAGTCAGATAAGCACTTCAGAAGGCCAAAATCTCAACTTCACAAAACCACCCAACTTTCGATCCTGGATTTACCCAAATGCTTATTTCAGTGAGATAAGCACTTCAGAAGACCAAAATCTAAACTTCACCGAACCAACCAACTTTCGATGCTGGATTCACTGCAGCGCTTATTTCAGAGAGTTAAGCACTTCAGAAGTCCAATATCCCAACCTCACCAAAAGACTCAACTTTTGATGCTGGTTTCACTGAATTGCTTATTTGTTTTGAGATAAGCACTTCAGAAGGCCAAAATCTCAACTTCACAAAACGACTCAACTTTAGATGCTGGTTTCACTGAAATGCTTCTTTCAGTCAGATAAGCACTTCAGAAGGACAAAATCTCAACTTCACAAAACAACTCAACTTTCGATGTTGGGCTCACTTGCAGTGCTTATTTCAGCGAGATAAGCACTTCAGAATGCCAAAATCCCAACCTGACCAAACGACTCAACTTTAGATGCTGGTTTCACTGAAATGCTTCTTTCAGTCAGATAAGCACTTCAGAAGGACAAAATCTCAACTTCACCAAACCACCCAACTTTCGATCCTGGACTTTCCCAAATGGTTCTTTCAGTGAGATAAGCACTTCGGAAAACCAAAATCTGAACTTCACCATACCACTCAACTTTCGATGCTGTGTTCACTGAAGTGCTTATTTCAGAGAGATAAGCACTTCACTACGCCAAAATCCCAACCTCACCAAACGAATCAACTTTTGATGCTGGTTTCACTGAAATGCTTCTTTCAGTCAGATATGCACATCAGAAGGCCAAAATCTCAACTTCACCAAACCAACCAACTTTCGATCCTGGATTTACCCAAATGCTTATTTCAGTGAGATAAGCACTTCAGAATGCAAAAATCCCAACCTCACCAAACGACTCAACTTTTGATGCTGGTTTCACTGAATTGCTTATTTCAGTGAGATAAGCACTTCAGAAGTCCAAAATCACAACTTCACCAAACCACAAAACTTATGATGCCTTGTTCACTGAAGAGCTTATTTCAGTCAGATAAGCACTTCAGAAGGCCAAAATCACTACTTCAGAAAACCACACATCTTTCGATGCTGTGTTCACTGAAGTGCTTATTACAGAGAGATAAGCACTTCAGAATGCCAAAATCCCAACCTCACCAAACGACTCAACTTTTGATGCTGGTTTCACTGAAATGCTTCTTTCAGTCAGATATGCACATCAGAAGGCAAAAATCTCAACTTCACCATACCACCCAACTTTCGATCCTGGACTTCCCAAAGGCTTATTTCAGTGAGATAAGCACTTCAGATGACCAAAATCTAAACTTCAACAAACCACTCAACTTTCGATGCTGGGTTCACTGAAGTGCTCATTTCAGAGAGATAAGCACTTCAGAATGCCAAAATCCCAACCTCACCAAACGACTCAACTTTTGATGCTGGTTTCACTGAATTGCTTATTTCAGTGAGATAAGCACTTCAAAAGGCCAAATTTTCTACTTCACAAAACCACTCAACTTTCGATGCTGGGCTCACTGCAGTGCTTATTTCAGTGAGATAAGCACTTCAGAATGCCAAAAACTCAACTTCAGAAAACCACTCATCTTTCGATGCTGGGCTCACTGCAGTGCTTATTTCAGAGAGATAAGCACTTCAGAATGCCAAAATCACAACCTCACCAAACGACTCAACTTTTGATGCTGGTTTCACTGAAATGCTTCTTTCAGTCAGATAAGCACTTCAGAAGGCAAAAATCTCAACTTCACCATACCACCCAACTTTCGATCCTGGACTTTCCCAAAGGCTTATTTCAGTGAGATAAGCACTTCAGAATGCCAAAAACTCAACTTCACCAAACCACTCATCTTTCGATGCTGGGCTCACTGCAGTGCTTATTTCACAGAGATAAGCACTTCAGAATGCCAAAATCCCAACCTCACCAAACGACTCAACTTTTGATGCTGGTTTCACTGAAATGCTTCTTTCAGTCAGATAAGCACTTCAGAAGGCCAAAATCTCAACTTCACAAAACCACCCAACTTTCGATCCTGGATTTACACAAATGCTTATTTCAGTGAGATAAGCACTTCAGAAGACCAAAATCTCACCTTCACCAAACCAACCAACTTTCGATCCTGGATTTACCAAAATGCTTATTTCAGTGAGATAAGCACTTCAGAAGACCAAAATATAAACTTCACCAAACCACCCAACTTTCGATCCTGGACTTTCCCAAATGGTTCTTTCAGTGAGATAAGCACTTCAGAAAACCAAAATCTGAACTTCACCAAACCACTCAACTTTCGATGCTGGGTTCACTGAAGTGCTTATTTCAGAGAGATAAGCACTTCAGAAGACCAAAATCCCAACCTCACCAAACGAATCAACTTTTGATGCTGGTTTCACTGAAATGCTTCTTTCAGTCAGATATGCACATCAGAAGGCCAAAATCTCAACTTCACAAAACCACTCAACTTTCGATGTTGGGCTCACTGCAGTGCTTATTTCAGCGAGATAAGCACTTCAGAATGCCAAAATCCCAACCTCACCAAACGACTCAACTTTAGATGCTGGTTTCACTGAAATGCTTCTTTCAGTCAGATAAGCACTTCAGAAGGACAAAATCTCAACTTCACAAAACCACCCAACTTTCGATCCTGGATTTACCCAAATGCTTATTTCAGTGAGATAAGCACTTCAGAAGACCAAAATCTCACCTTCACCAAACCACCCAACTTTCGATCCTGGATTTACCCAAATGCTTATTTCAGTGAGATAAGCACTTCAGAAGACCAAAATATAAACTTCACCAAACCACCCAACTTTCGATCCTGGACTTTCCCAAATGGTTGTTTCAGTGAGATAAGCACTTCAGAAAACCAAAATCTGAACTTCACCATACCACTCAACTTTCGATGCTGGGTTCACTGAAGTGCTTATTTCAGAGAGATAAGCACTTCACTACGCCAAAATCCCAACCTCACCAAACGAATCAACTTTTGATGCTGGTTTCACTGAAATGCTTCTTTCAGTCAGATATGCACATCAGAAGGCCAAAATCTCAACTTCACAAAACCACTCAACTTTCGATGTTGGGCTCACTGCAGTGCTTATTTCAGCGAGATAAGTACTTCAGAATGCCAAAATCCCAACCTCACCAAACGACTCAACTTTAGATGCTGGTTTCACTGAAATGCTTCTTTCAGTCAGATAAGCACTTCAGAAGGACAAAATCTCAACTTCACAAAACCACCCAACTTTCGATCCTGGATTTACCCAAATGCTTATTTCAGTGAGATAAGCACTTCAGAATGCAAAAATCCCAACCTCACCAAACGACTCAACTTTTGATGCTGGTTTCACTGAATTGCTTATTTCAGTGAGATAAGCACTTCAGAAGTCCAAAATCACAACTTCACCAAACCACAAAGCTTATGATGCCTTGTTCACTGAAGAGCTTATTTCAGTCAGATAAGCATTTCAGAAGGCCAAAATCTCAACTTCACAAAACCACTCAACTTTCGATGTTGGGCTCACTGCAGTGCTTATTTCAGCGAGATAAGTACTTCAGAATGCCAAAATCCCAACCTCACCAAACGACTCAACTTTTGATGCTGGTTTCACTGAATTGCTTATTTCAGTGAGATAAGCACTTCAGAAGTCCAAAATCACAACTTCACCAAACCACAAAACTTATGATGCCTTGTACACTGAGGAGCTTATTTCAGTCAGATAAGCACTTCAGAAGGCCAAAATCACTACTTCAGAAAACCACACATCTTTCGATGCTGTGTTCACTGAAGTGCTTATTTCAGAGAGATAAGCACTTCAGAATGCCAAAATCCCAACCTCACCAAACGACTCAAGTTTTGATGCTGGTTTCACTGAAATGCTTCTTTGAGTCAGATATGCACATCAGAAGGCAAAAATCTCAACTTCACCATACCACCCAACTTTCGATCCTGGGCTTTCCCAAAGGCTTATTTCAGTGAGATAAGCACTTCAGAATGCCAAAAACTCAACTTCACAAAACCACTCATCTTTCGATGCTGGGCTCACTGCAGTGCTTATTTCAGAGAGATAAGCACTTCAGAATGCCAAAATCCCAACCTCACCCAACGACTCAACTTTTGATGCTGGTTTCACTGAAATGCTTCTTTCAGTCAGATAAGCACTTCAGAAGGCCAAAATCTCAACTTCACCAAACCAACCAACTTTCGATCCTGGATTTACCAAAATGCTTATTTCAGTGAGATAAGCACTTCAGAAGACCAAAATATAAACTTCACCAAACCACCCAACTTTCGATCCTGGACTTTCCCAAATGGTTCTTTCAGTGAGATAAGCACTTCAGAAAACCAAAATCTGAACTTCACAAAACCACCCAACTTTCGATCCTGGATTTACACAAATGCTTATTTCAGTGAGATAAGCACTTCAGAAGACCAAAATCTCACCTTCACCAAACCAACCAACTTTCGATCCTGGATTTACCAAAATGCTTATTTCAGTGAGATAAGCACTTCAGAAGACCAAAATATAAACTTCACCAAACCACCCAACTTTCGATCCTGGACTTTCCCAAATGGTTCTTTCAGTGAGATAAGCACTTCAGAAAACCAAAATCTGAACTTCACCAAACCACTCAACTTTCGATGCTGGGTTCACTGAAGTGCTTATTTCAGAGAGATAAGCACTTCAGAAGACCAAAATCCCAACCTCACCAAACGAATCAACTTTTGATGCTGGTTTCACTGAAATGCTTCTTTCAGTCAGATATGCACATCAGAAGGCCAAAATCTCAACTTCACAAAACCACTCAACTTTCGATGTTGGGCTCACTGCAGTGCTTATTTCAGCGAGATAAGCACTTCAGAATGCCAAAATCCCAACCTCACCAAACGACTCAACTTTAGATGCTGGTTTCACTGAAATGCTTCTTTCAGTCAGATAAGCACTTCAGAAGGACAAAATCTCAACTTCACAAAACCACCCAACTTTCGATCCTGGATTTACCCAAATGCTTATTTCAGTGAGATAAGCACTTCAGAAGACCAAAATCTCACCTTCACCAAACCACCCAACTTTCGATCCTGGATTTACCCAAATGCTTATTTCAGTGAGATAAGCACTTCAGAAGACCAAAATATAAACTTCACCAAACCACCCAACTTTCGATCCTGGACTTTCCCAAATGGTTGTTTCAGTGAGATAAGCACTTCAGAAAACCAAAATCTGAACTTCACCATACCACTCAACTTTCGATGCTGGGTTCACTGAAGTGCTTATTTCAGAGAGATAAGCACTTCACTACGCCAAAATCCCAACCTCACCAAACGAATCAACTTTTGATGCTGGTTTCACTGAAATGCTTCTTTCAGTCAGATATGCACATCAGAAGGCCAAAATCTCAACTTCACAAAACCACTCAACTTTCGATGTTGGGCTCACTGCAGTGCTTATTTCAGCGAGATAAGTACTTCAGAATGCCAAAATCCCAACCTCACCAAACGACTCAACTTTAGATGCTGGTTTCACTGAAATGCTTCTTTCAGTCAGATAAGCACTTCAGAAGGACAAAATCTCAACTTCACAAAACCACCCAACTTTCGATCCTGGATTTACCCAAATGCTTATTTCAGTGAGATAAGCACTTCAGAATGCAAAAATCCCAACCTCACCAAACGACTCAACTTTTGATGCTGGTTTCACTGAATTGCTTATTTCAGTGAGATAAGCACTTCAGAAGTCCAAAATCACAACTTCACCAAACCACAAAGCTTATGATGCCTTGTTCACTGAAGAGCTTATTTCAGTCAGATAAGCATTTCAGAAGGCCAAAATCTCAACTTCACAAAACCACTCAACTTTCGATGTTGGGCTCACTGCAGTGCTTATTTCAGCGAGATAAGTACTTCAGAATGCCAAAATCCCAACCTCACCAAACGACTCAACTTTTGATGCTGGTTTCACTGAATTGCTTATTTCAGTGAGATAAGCACTTCAGAAGTCCAAAATCACAACTTCACCAAACCACAAAACTTATGATGCCTTGTACACTGAGGAGCTTATTTCAGTCAGATAAGCACTTCAGAAGGCCAAAATCACTACTTCAGAAAACCACACATCTTTCGATGCTGTGTTCACTGAAGTGCTTATTTCAGAGAGATAAGCACTTCAGAATGCCAAAATCCCAACCTCACCAAACGACTCAAGTTTTGATGCTGGTTTCACTGAAATGCTTCTTTGAGTCAGATATGCACATCAGAAGGCAAAAATCTCAACTTCACCATACCACCCAACTTTCGATCCTGGGCTTTCCCAAAGGCTTATTTCAGTGAGATAAGCACTTCAGAATGCCAAAAACTCAACTTCACAAAACCACTCATCTTTCGATGCTGGGCTCACTGCAGTGCTTATTTCAGAGAGATAAGCACTTCAGAATGCCAAAATCCCAACCTCACCCAACGACTCAACTTTTGATGCTGGTTTCACTGAAATGCTTCTTTCAGTCAGATAAGCACTTCAGAAGGCCAAAATCTCAACTTCACAAAACCACCCAACTTTCGATCCTGGATTTACCCAAATGCTTATTTCAGTGAGATAAGCACTTCAGAAGACCAAAATCTAAACTTCACCGAACCAACCAACTTTCGATGCTTGATTCACTGCAGCGCTTATTTCAGAGAGTTAAGCACTTCAGAAGTCCAATATCCCAACCTCACCAAACGACTCAACTTTTGATGCTGGTTTCACTGAATTGCTTATTTGTTTTGAGATAAGCACTTCAGAAGGCCAAAATCTCAACTTCACCAAACCACCCAACTTTCGATCCTGGACTTTCCCAAATGGTTCTTTCAGTGAGATAAGCACTTCGGAAAACCAAAATCTGAACTTCACCATACCACTCAACTTTCGATGCTGTGTTCACTGAAGTGCTTATTTCAGAGAGATAAGCACTTCACTACGCCAAAATCCCAACCTCACCAAACGAATCAACTTTTGATGCTGGTTTCACTGAATTGCTTATTTCAGTGAGATAAGCACTTCAGAAGTCCAAAATCACAACTTCACCAAACCACAAAACTTATGTTGCTTTGTTCAATGAAGAGCTTATTTCAGTCAGATAAGCACTTCAGACGGCCAAAATCACTACTTCAGAAAACCACACATCTTTCGATGCTGTGTTCACTGAAGTGCTTATTTCAGAGAGATAAGCACTTCAGAATGCCAAAATCCCAACCTCACCAAACGACTCAACTTTTGATGCTGGTTTCACTGAAATGCTTCTTTCAGTCAGATAAGCACTTCAGAAGGCCAAAATCACAACTTCACAAAACCACCCAACTTTCGATCCTCGATTTACACAAATGCTTATTTCAGTGAGATAAGCACTTCAGAAGACCAAAATCTCACCTTCACCAAACCAACCAACTTTCGATCCTGGATTTACCCAAATGCTTATTTCAGTGACATAAGCACTTCAGAAGACCAAAATCTAAACTTCACCAAACCTCTCAACTTTCGATGCTGCATTCACTGCAGCGCTTATTTCAGCGAGATAAGCTCTTCAGAATGCCAAAACCCCAACCTGACCAAACGACTCAACTTTAGATGCTGGTTTCACTGAAATGCTTCTTTCAGTCAGATAAGCACTTCAGAAGGACAAAATCTCAACTTCACCAAACCACCCAACTTTCGATCCTGGACTTTCCCAAATGGTTCTTTCAGTGAGATAAGCACTTCGGAAAACCAAAATCTGAACTTCACCATACCACTCAACTTTCGATGCTGGGTTCACTGAAGTGCTTATTTCAGAGAGATACGCACTTCACTACGCCAAAATCCCAACCTCACCAAACGAATCAACTTTTGATGCTGGTTTCACTGAAATGCTTCTTTCAGTCAGATATGCACATCAGAAGGCCAAAATCTCAACTTCACCAAACCAACCAACTTTCGATCCTGGATTTACCCAAATGCTTATTTCAGTGAGATAAGCACTTCAGAAGACCAAAATCTAAACTTCACCAAACCACCCAACTTTCGATCCTGGACTTTCCCAAATGGTTCTTTCAGTGAGATAAGCACTTCAGAAAACCAAAATCTGAACTACACCATACCACTCAACTTTAGATGCTGGTTTCACTGAAATGCTTCTTTCAGTAAGATATGCACATCAGAAGGCCAAAATCTCAACTTCACAAAACAACTCAACTTTCGATGTTGGGCTCACTGCAGTGCTTATTTCAGCGAGATAAGCACTTCAGAATGCCAAAATCCCAACCTCACCAAACGACTCAACTTTAGATGCTGGTTTCACTGAAATGCTTCTTTCAGTCAGATAAGCACTTCAGAGGCCAAAATCTCAACATCTCAAAACCACCCAACTTTCGATCCTGGATTTACACAAATGCTTATTTCAGTGAGATAAGGACTTCCGAAGACCAAAATCTCAACTTCACCAAACCACCCAAATTTCGATTCTGGATTTACCCAAATGCTTATTTCAGTGAGATAAGCACTTCAGAAGACCAAAATCTAAACTTCACCAAACCACTCAACTTTCGATGCTGGTTTCACTGAAATGCTTCTTTCAGTCAGATAAGCACTTCAGAAGGCCAAAATCTCAACTTCACAAAACCACCCAACTTTCGATCCTGGATTTACACAAATGCTTATTTCAGTGAGATAAGCACTTCAGAAGACCAAAATCTCACCTTCACCAAACCAACCAACTTTCGATCCTGGATTTACCCAAATGCTTATTTCAGTGAGATAAGCACTTCAGAAGACCAAAATATAAACTTCACCATACCACCCAACTTGCGATCCTGGACTTTCCCAAATGGTTGTTTCAGTGAGATAAGCACTTCAGAAAACCAAAATCTGAACTTCACCATACCACTCAACTTTCGATGCTGGGTTCACTGAAGTGCTTATTTCATAGAGATAAGCACTTCACTACGCGAAAATCCCAACCTCACCAAACGAATCAACTTTTGATGCTGGTTTCACTGAAATGCTTCTTTCAGTCAGATATGCACATCAGAAGGCCAAAATCTCAACTTCACAAAACCACTCAACTTTCGATGTTGGGCTCACTGCAGTGCTTATTTCAGCGAGATAAGTACTTCAGAATGCCAAAATCCCAACCTCACCAAACGACTCAACTTTAGATGCTGGTTTCACTGAAATGCTTCTTTCAGTCAGATAAGCACTTCAGAAGGACAAAATCTCAACTTCACAAAACCACCCAACTTTCGATCCTGGATTTACCCAAATGCTTATTTCAGTGAGATAAGCACTTCAGAATGCAAAAATCCCAACCTCACCAAACGACTCAACTTTTGATGCTGGTTTCACTGAATTGCTTATTTCAGTGAGATAAGCACTTCAGAAGTCCAAAATCACAACTTCACCAAACCACAAAGCTTATGATGCCTTGTTCACTGAAGAGCTTATTTCAGTCAGATAAGCATTTCAGAAGGCCAAAATCACTACTTCAGAAAACCACACAACTTTCGATGCTGTGTTCACTGAAGTGCTTATTTCAGAGAGATAAGCACTTCAGAATGCCAAAATCCCAACCTCAACAAACGACTCAAGTTTTGATGCTGGTTTCACTGAAATGCTTCTTTGAGTCAGATATGCACATCAGAAGGCAAAAATCTCAACTTCACCATACCACCCAACTTTCGATCCTGGACTTCCCAAAGGCTTATTTCAGTGAGATAAGCACTTCAGATGACCAGAATCTAAACTTCAACAAACCACTCAACTTTCGATGCTGGGTTCACTGAAGTGCTCATTTCAGAGAGATAAGCACTTCAGAATGCCAAAATCCCAACCTCACCAAACGACTCAACTTTTGATGCTGGTTTCACTGAATTGCTTATTTCAGTGAGATAAGCACTTCAAAAGGCCAAATTTTCTACTTCACAAAACCACTCAACTTTCGATGCTGGGCTCACTGCAGTGCTTATTTCAGTGAGATAAGCACTTCAGAATGCCAAAAACTCAACTTCACAAAACCACTCATCTTTCGATGCTGGGCTCACTGCAGTGCTTATTTCAGAGAGATAAGCACTTCAGAATGCCAAAATCCCAACCTCACCAAACGACTCAACTTTTGATGCTGGTTTCACTGAAATGCTTCTTTCAGTCAGATAAGCACTTCAGAAGGCCAAAATCACAACTTCACAAAACCACCCAGCTTTCGATCCTCGATTTACACAAATGCTTATTTCAGTGAGATAAGCACTTCAGAAGACCAAAATCTCACCTTCACCAAACCAACCAACTTTCGATCCTGGATTTACCCAAATGCTTATTTCAGTGACATAAGCACTTCAGAAGACCAAAATCTAAACTTCACCAAACCTCTCAACTTTCGATGCTGCATTCACTGCAGCGCTTATTTCAGAGAGATAAGCACTTCAGAAGTCCAAAATCCCAACCTCACCAAACGACACAACTTTTGATGCTGGTTTCACTGAATTGCTTATTTTTTTTGAGATAAGCACTTCAGAAGGCCAAAATCTCAACTTCACAAAACCACTCAACTTTAGATGCTGGTTTCACTGAAATGCTTCTTTCAGTCAAATATGCACATCAGAAGGCCAAAATCTCAACTTCACAAAACAACTCAACTTTCGATGTTGGGCTCACTGCAGTGCTTATTTCAGCGAGATAAGCACTCCAGAATGCTAAAATCCCAACCTCACCAAACGACTCAACTTTAGATGCTGGTTTCACTGAAATGCTTCTTTCAGTCAGATAAGCACTTCAGAGGCCAAAATCTCAACATCTCAAAACCACCCAACTTTCGATCCTGGATTTACCCAAATGCTTATTTCAGTGAGATAAGCACTTCCGAAGACCAAAATCTCAACTTCACCAAACCACCCAACTTTCGATTCTGGATTTACCCAAATGCTTATTTCAGTGAGATAAGCACTTCAGAAGACCAAAATCTAAACTTCACCAAACCACTCAACTTTCGATGCTGGTTTCACTGAAATGCTTCTTTCAGTCAGATGAGCACTTCAGAAGGCCAAAATCTCAACTTCACAAAACCACCCAACTTTCGATCCTGGATTTACACAAATGCTTATTTCAGTGAGATAAGCACTTCAGAAGACCAAAATCTCACCTTCACCAAACCAACCAACTTTCGATCCTGGATATACCCAAATGCTTATTTCAGTGAGATAAGCACTTCAGAAGACCAAATTCTAAACTTCACCAAACCACCCAACTTTCGATCCTGGACTTTCCCAAATGGTTCTTTCAGTGAGATAAGCACTTCAGAAAACCAAAATCTGATCTTCACCATACCACTCAACTTTCGATGCTGGGTTCACTGAAGTGCTTATTTCAGAGAGATAAGCACTTCACTACGCCAAAATCCCAACCTCACCAAACGAAGCAACTTTTGATGCTGGTTTCACTGAAATGCTTCTTTCAGTCAGATATGCACATCAGAAGGCCAAAATCTCAACTTCACAAAACCACTCAACTTTCGATGTTGGGCTCACTGCAGTGCTTATTTCAGCGAGATAAGCACTTCAGAATGCCAAAATCCCAACCTCACCAAACGACTCAACTTTAGATGCTGGTTTCACTGAAATGCTTCTTTCAGTCAGATAAGCACTTCAGAAGGACAAAATCTCAACTTCACAAAACCACCCAACTTTCGATCCTGGATTTACTCAAATGCTTATTTCAGTGAGATAAGCACTTCAGAATGCAAAAATCCCAACCTCACCAAACGACTCAACTTTTGATGCTGGTTTCACTGAATTGCTTATTTCAGTGAGATAAGCACTTCAGAAGTCCAAAATCACAACTTCACCAAACCACAAAACTTATGATGCCTTGTACACTGAGGAGCTTATTTCAGTCAGATAAGCACTTCAGAAGGCCAAAATCACTACTTCAGAAAACCACACATCTTTCGATGCTGTGTTCACTGAAGTGCTTATTTCAGAGAGATAAGCACTTCAGAATGCCAAAATCCCAACCTCACCAAACGACTCAAGTTTTGATGCTGGTTTCACTGAAATGCTTCTTTCAGTCAGATATGCACATCAGAAGGCAAAAATCTCAACTTCACCATACCACCCAACTTTCGATCCTGGGCTTTCCCAAAGGCTTATTTCAGTGAGATAAGCACTTCAGAATGCCAAAAACTCAACTTCACAAAACCACTCATCTTTCGATGCTGGGCTCACTGCAGTGCTTATTTCAGAGAGATAAGCACTTCAGAATGCCAAAATCCCAACCTCACCCAACGACTCAACTTTTGATGCTGGTTTCACTGAAATGCTTCTTTCAGTCAGATAAGCACTTCAGAAGGCCAAAATCTCAACTTCACAAAACCACCCAACTTTCGATCCTGGATTTACCCAAATGCTTATTTCAGTGAGATAAGCACTTCAGAAGACCAAAATCTAAACTTCACCGAACCAACCAACTTTCGATGCTGGATTCACTGCAGCGCTTATTTCAGAGAGTTAAGCACTTCAGAAGTCCAATATCCCAACCTCACCAAAAGACTCAACTTTTGATGCTGGTTTCACTGAATTGCTTATTTGTTTTGAGATAAGCACTTCAGAAGGCCAAAATCTCAACTTCACAAAACGACTCAACTTTAGATGCTGGTTTCACTGAAATGCTTCTTTCAGTCAGATAAGCACTTCAGAAGGACAAAATCTCAACTTCACAAAACAACTCAACTTTCGATGTTGGGCTCACTTGCAGTGCTTATTTCAGCGAGATAAGCACTTCAGAATGCCAAAATCCCAACCTGACCAAACGACTCAACTTTAGATGCTGGTTTCACTGAAATGCTTCTTTCAGTCAGATAAGCACTTCAGAAGGACAAAATCTCAACTTCACCAAACCACCCAACTTTCGATCCTGGACTTTCCCAAATGGTTCTTTCAGTGAGATAAGCACTTCGGAAAACCAAAATCTGAACTTCACCATACCACTCAACTTTCGATGCTGTGTTCACTGAAGTGCTTATTTCAGAGAGATAAGCACTTCACTACGCCAAAATCCCAACCTCACCAAACGAATCAACTTTTGATGCTGGTTTCACTGAAATGCTTCTTTCAGTCAGATATGCACATCAGAAGGCCAAAATCTCAACTTCACCAAACCAACCAACTTTCGATCCTGGATTTACCCAAATGCTTATTTCAGTGAGATAAGCACTTCAGAATGCAAAAATCCCAACCTCACCAAACGACTCAACTTTTGATGCTGGTTTCACTGAATTGCTTATTTCAGTGAGATAAGCACTTCAGAAGTCCAAAATCACAACTTCACCAAACCACAAAACTTATGATGCCTTGTTCACTGAAGAGCTTATTTCAGTCAGATAAGCACTTCAGAAGGCCAAAATCACTACTTCAGAAAACCACACATCTTTCGATGCTGTGTTCACTGAAGTGCTTATTACAGAGAGATAAGCACTTCAGAATGCCAAAATCCCAACCTCACCAAACGACTCAACTTTTGATGCTGGTTTCACTGAAATGCTTCTTTCAGTCAGATATGCACATCAGAAGGCAAAAATCTCAACTTCACCATACCACCCAACTTTCGATCCTGGACTTCCCAAAGGCTTATTTCAGTGAGATAAGCACTTCAGATGACCAAAATCTAAACTTCAACAAACCACTCAACTTTCGATGCTGGGTTCACTGAAGTGCTCATTTCAGAGAGATAAGCACTTCAGAATGCCAAAATCCCAACCTCACCCAACGACTCAACTTTTGATGCTGGTTTCACTGAAATGCTTCTTTCAGTCAGATAAGCACTTCAGAAGGCCAAAATCTCAACTTCACCAAACCAACCAACTTTCGATCCTGGATTTACCAAAATGCTTATTTCAGTGAGATAAGCACTTCAGAAGACCAAAATATAAACTTCACCAAACCACCCAACTTTCGATCCTGGACTTTCCCAAATGGTTCTTTCAGTGAGATAAGCACTTCAGAAAACCAAAATCTGAACTTCACAAAACCACCCAACTTTCGATCCTGGATTTACACAAATGCTTATTTCAGTGAGATAAGCACTTCAGAAGACCAAAATCTCACCTTCACCAAACCAACCAACTTTCGATCCTGGATTTACCAAAATGCTTATTTCAGTGAGATAAGCACTTCAGAAGACCAAAATATAAACTTCACCAAACCACCCAACTTTCGATCCTGGACTTTCCCAAATGGTTCTTTCAGTGAGATAAGCACTTCAGAAAACCAAAATCTGAACTTCACCAAACCACTCAACTTTCGATGCTGGGTTCACTGAAGTGCTTATTTCAGAGAGATAAGCACTTCAGAAGACCAAAATCCCAACCTCACCAAACGAATCAACTTTTGATGCTGGTTTCACTGAAATGCTTCTTTCAGTCAGATATGCACATCAGAAGGCCAAAATCTCAACTTCACAAAACCACTCAACTTTCGATGTTGGGCTCACTGCAGTGCTTATTTCAGCGAGATAAGCACTTCAGAATGCCAAAATCCCAACCTCACCAAACGACTCAACTTTAGATGCTGGTTTCACTGAAATGCTTCTTTCAGTCAGATAAGCACTTCAGAAGGACAAAATCTCAACTTCACAAAACCACCCAACTTTCGATCCTGGATTTACCCAAATGCTTATTTCAGTGAGATAAGCACTTCAGAAGACCAAAATCTCACCTTCACCAAACCACCCAACTTTCGATCCTGGATTTACCCAAATGCTTATTTCAGTGAGATAAGCACTTCAGAAGACCAAAATATAAACTTCACCAAACCACCCAACTTTCGATCCTGGACTTTCCCAAATGGTTGTTTCAGTGAGATAAGCACTTCAGAAAACCAAAATCTGAACTTCACCATACCACTCAACTTTCGATGCTGGGTTCACTGAAGTGCTTATTTCAGAGAGATAAGCACTTCACTACGCCAAAATCCCAACCTCACCAAACGAATCAACTTTTGATGCTGGTTTCACTGAAATGCTTCTTTCAGTCAGATATGCACATCAGAAGGCCAAAATCTCAACTTCACAAAACCACTCAACTTTCGATGTTGGGCTCACTGCAGTGCTTATTTCAGCGAGATAAGTACTTCAGAATGCCAAAATCCCAACCTCACCAAACGACTCAACTTTAGATGCTGGTTTCACTGAAATGCTTCTTTCAGTCAGATAAGCACTTCAGAAGGACAAAATCTCAACTTCACAAAACCACCCAACTTTCGATCCTGGATTTACCCAAATGCTTATTTCAGTGAGATAAGCACTTCAGAATGCAAAAATCCCAACCTCACCAAACGACTCAACTTTTGATGCTGGTTTCACTGAATTGCTTATTTCAGTGAGATAAGCACTTCAGAAGTCCAAAATCACAACTTCACCAAACCACAAAGCTTATGATGCCTTGTTCACTGAAGAGCTTATTTCAGTCAGATAAGCATTTCAGAAGGCCAAAATCTCAACTTCACAAAACCACTCAACTTTCGATGTTGGGCTCACTGCAGTGCTTATTTCAGCGAGATAAGTACTTCAGAATGCCAAAATCCCAACCTCACCAAACGACTCAACTTTTGATGCTGGTTTCACTGAATTGCTTATTTCAGTGAGATAAGCACTTCAGAAGTCCAAAATCACAACTTCACCAAACCACAAAACTTATGATGCCTTGTACACTGAGGAGCTTATTTCAGTCAGATAAGCACTTCAGAAGGCCAAAATCACTACTTCAGAAAACCACACATCTTTCGATGCTGTGTTCACTGAAGTGCTTATTTCAGAGAGATAAGCACTTCAGAATGCCAAAATCCCAACCTCACCAAACGACTCAAGTTTTGATGCTGGTTTCACTGAAATGCTTCTTTGAGTCAGATATGCACATCAGAAGGCAAAAATCTCAACTTCACCATACCACCCAACTTTCGATCCTGGGCTTTCCCAAAGGCTTATTTCAGTGAGATAAGCACTTCAGAATGCCAAAAACTCAACTTCACAAAACCACTCATCTTTCGATGCTGGGCTCACTGCAGTGCTTATTTCAGAGAGATAAGCACTTCAGAATGCCAAAATCCCAACCTCACCCAACGACTCAACTTTTGATGCTGGTTTCACTGAAATGCTTCTTTCAGTCAGATAAGCACTTCAGAAGGCCAAAATCTCAACTTCACAAAACCACCCAACTTTCGATCCTGGATTTACCCAAATGCTTATTTCAGTGAGATAAGCACTTCAGAAGACCAAAATCTAAACTTCACCGAACCAACCAACTTTCGATGCTTGATTCACTGCAGCGCTTATTTCAGAGAGTTAAGCACTTCAGAAGTCCAATATCCCAACCTCACCAAACGACTCAACTTTTGATGCTGGTTTCACTGAATTGCTTATTTGTTTTGAGATAAGCACTTCAGAAGGCCAAAATCTCAACTTCACCAAACCACCCAACTTTCGATCCTGGACTTTCCCAAATGGTTCTTTCAGTGAGATAAGCACTTCGGAAAACCAAAATCTGAACTTCACCATACCACTCAACTTTCGATGCTGTGTTCACTGAAGTGCTTATTTCAGAGAGATAAGCACTTCACTACGCCAAAATCCCAACCTCACCAAACGAATCAACTTTTGATGCTGGTTTCACTGAATTGCTTATTTCAGTGAGATAAGCACTTCAGAAGTCCAAAATCACAACTTCACCAAACCACAAAACTTATGTTGCTTTGTTCAATGAAGAGCTTATTTCAGTCAGATAAGCACTTCAGACGGCCAAAATCACTACTTCAGAAAACCACACATCTTTCGATGCTGTGTTCACTGAAGTGCTTATTTCAGAGAGATAAGCACTTCAGAATGCCAAAATCCCAACCTCACCAAACGACTCAACTTTTGATGCTGGTTTCACTGAAATGCTTCTTTCAGTCAGATAAGCACTTCAGAAGGCCAAAATCACAACTTCACAAAACCACCCAACTTTCGATCCTCGATTTACACAAATGCTTATTTCAGTGAGATAAGCACTTCAGAAGACCAAAATCTCACCTTCACCAAACCAACCAACTTTCGATCCTGGATTTACCCAAATGCTTATTTCAGTGACATAAGCACTTCAGAAGACCAAAATCTAAACTTCACCAAACCTCTCAACTTTCGATGCTGCATTCACTGCAGCGCTTATTTCAGCGAGATAAGCTCTTCAGAATGCCAAAACCCCAACCTGACCAAACGACTCAACTTTAGATGCTGGTTTCACTGAAATGCTTCTTTCAGTCAGATAAGCACTTCAGAAGGACAAAATCTCAACTTCACCAAACCACCCAACTTTCGATCCTGGACTTTCCCAAATGGTTCTTTCAGTGAGATAAGCACTTCGGAAAACCAAAATCTGAACTTCACCATACCACTCAACTTTCGATGCTGGGTTCACTGAAGTGCTTATTTCAGAGAGATACGCACTTCACTACGCCAAAATCCCAACCTCACCAAACGAATCAACTTTTGATGCTGGTTTCACTGAAATGCTTCTTTCAGTCAGATATGCACATCAGAAGGCCAAAATCTCAACTTCACCAAACCAACCAACTTTCGATCCTGGATTTACCCAAATGCTTATTTCAGTGAGATAAGCACTTCAGAAGACCAAAATCTAAACTTCACCAAACCACCCAACTTTCGATCCTGGACTTTCCCAAATGGTTCTTTCAGTGAGATAAGCACTTCAGAAAACCAAAATCTGAACTACACCATACCACTCAACTTTAGATGCTGGTTTCACTGAAATGCTTCTTTCAGTAAGATATGCACATCAGAAGGCCAAAATCTCAACTTCACAAAACAACTCAACTTTCGATGTTGGGCTCACTGCAGTGCTTATTTCAGCGAGATAAGCACTTCAGAATGCCAAAATCCCAACCTCACCAAACGACTCAACTTTAGATGCTGGTTTCACTGAAATGCTTCTTTCAGTCAGATAAGCACTTCAGAGGCCAAAATCTCAACATCTCAAAACCACCCAACTTTCGATCCTGGATTTACACAAATGCTTATTTCAGTGAGATAAGGACTTCCGAAGACCAAAATCTCAACTTCACCAAACCACCCAAATTTCGATTCTGGATTTACCCAAATGCTTATTTCAGTGAGATAAGCACTTCAGAAGACCAAAATCTAAACTTCACCAAACCACTCAACTTTCGATGCTGGTTTCACTGAAATGCTTCTTTCAGTCAGATAAGCACTTCAGAAGGCCAAAATCTCAACTTCACAAAACCACCCAACTTTCGATCCTGGATTTACACAAATGCTTATTTCAGTGAGATAAGCACTTCAGAAGACCAAAATCTCACCTTCACCAAACCAACCAACTTTCGATCCTGGATTTACCCAAATGCTTATTTCAGTGAGATAAGCACTTCAGAAGACCAAAATATAAACTTCACCATACCACCCAACTTGCGATCCTGGACTTTCCCAAATGGTTGTTTCAGTGAGATAAGCACTTCAGAAAACCAAAATCTGAACTTCACCATACCACTCAACTTTCGATGCTGGGTTCACTGAAGTGCTTATTTCATAGAGATAAGCACTTCACTACGCGAAAATCCCAACCTCACCAAACGAATCAACTTTTGATGCTGGTTTCACTGAAATGCTTCTTTCAGTCAGATATGCACATCAGAAGGCCAAAATCTCAACTTCACAAAACCACTCAACTTTCGATGTTGGGCTCACTGCAGTGCTTATTTCAGCGAGATAAGTACTTCAGAATGCCAAAATCCCAACCTCACCAAACGACTCAACTTTAGATGCTGGTTTCACTGAAATGCTTCTTTCAGTCAGATAAGCACTTCAGAAGGACAAAATCTCAACTTCACAAAACCACCCAACTTTCGATCCTGGATTTACCCAAATGCTTATTTCAGTGAGATAAGCACTTCAGAATGCAAAAATCCCAACCTCACCAAACGACTCAACTTTTGATGCTGGTTTCACTGAATTGCTTATTTCAGTGAGATAAGCACTTCAGAAGTCCAAAATCACAACTTCACCAAACCACAAAGCTTATGATGCCTTGTTCACTGAAGAGCTTATTTCAGTCAGATAAGCATTTCAGAAGGCCAAAATCACTACTTCAGAAAACCACACAACTTTCGATGCTGTGTTCACTGAAGTGCTTATTTCAGAGAGATAAGCACTTCAGAATGCCAAAATCCCAACCTCAACAAACGACTCAAGTTTTGATGCTGGTTTCACTGAAATGCTTCTTTGAGTCAGATATGCACATCAGAAGGCAAAAATCTCAACTTCACCATACCACCCAACTTTCGATCCTGGACTTCCCAAAGGCTTATTTCAGTGAGATAAGCACTTCAGATGACCAGAATCTAAACTTCAACAAACCACTCAACTTTCGATGCTGGGTTCACTGAAGTGCTCATTTCAGAGAGATAAGCACTTCAGAATGCCAAAATCCCAACCTCACCAAACGACTCAACTTTTGATGCTGGTTTCACTGAATTGCTTATTTCAGTGAGATAAGCACTTCAAAAGGCCAAATTTTCTACTTCACAAAACCACTCAACTTTCGATGCTGGGCTCACTGCAGTGCTTATTTCAGTGAGATAAGCACTTCAGAATGCCAAAAACTCAACTTCACAAAACCACTCATCTTTCGATGCTGGGCTCACTGCAGTGCTTATTTCAGAGAGATAAGCACTTCAGAATGCCAAAATCCCAACCTCACCAAACGACTCAACTTTTGATGCTGGTTTCACTGAAATGCTTCTTTCAGTCAGATAAGCACTTCAGAAGGCCAAAATCACAACTTCACAAAACCACCCAGCTTTCGATCCTCGATTTACACAAATGCTTATTTCAGTGAGATAAGCACTTCAGAAGACCAAAATCTCACCTTCACCAAACCAACCAACTTTCGATCCTGGATTTACCCAAATGCTTATTTCAGTGACATAAGCACTTCAGAAGACCAAAATCTAAACTTCACCAAACCTCTCAACTTTCGATGCTGCATTCACTGCAGCGCTTATTTCAGAGAGATAAGCACTTCAGAAGTCCAAAATCCCAACCTCACCAAACGACACAACTTTTGATGCTGGTTTCACTGAATTGCTTATTTTTTTTGAGATAAGCACTTCAGAAGGCCAAAATCTCAACTTCACAAAACCACTCAACTTTAGATGCTGGTTTCACTGAAATGCTTCTTTCAGTCAAATATGCACATCAGAAGGCCAAAATCTCAACTTCACAAAACAACTCAACTTTCGATGTTGGGCTCACTGCAGTGCTTATTTCAGCGAGATAAGCACTCCAGAATGCTAAAATCCCAACCTCACCAAACGACTCAACTTTAGATGCTGGTTTCACTGAAATGCTTCTTTCAGTCAGATAAGCACTTCAGAGGCCAAAATCTCAACATCTCAAAACCACCCAACTTTCGATCCTGGATTTACCCAAATGCTTATTTCAGTGAGATAAGCACTTCCGAAGACCAAAATCTCAACTTCACCAAACCACCCAACTTTCGATTCTGGATTTACCCAAATGCTTATTTCAGTGAGATAAGCACTTCAGAAGACCAAAATCTAAACTTCACCAAACCACTCAACTTTCGATGCTGGTTTCACTGAAATGCTTCTTTCAGTCAGATGAGCACTTCAGAAGGCCAAAATCTCAACTTCACAAAACCACCCAACTTTCGATCCTGGATTTACACAAATGCTTATTTCAGTGAGATAAGCACTTCAGAAGACCAAAATCTCACCTTCACCAAACCAACCAACTTTCGATCCTGGATATACCCAAATGCTTATTTCAGTGAGATAAGCACTTCAGAAGACCAAATTCTAAACTTCACCAAACCACCCAACTTTCGATCCTGGACTTTCCCAAATGGTTCTTTCAGTGAGATAAGCACTTCAGAAAACCAAAATCTGATCTTCACCATACCACTCAACTTTCGATGCTGGGTTCACTGAAGTGCTTATTTCAGAGAGATAAGCACTTCACTACGCCAAAATCCCAACCTCACCAAACGAAGCAACTTTTGATGCTGGTTTCACTGAAATGCTTCTTTCAGTCAGATATGCACATCAGAAGGCCAAAATCTCAACTTCACAAAACCACTCAACTTTCGATGTTGGGCTCACTGCAGTGCTTATTTCAGCGAGATAAGCACTTCAGAATGCCAAAATCCCAACCTCACCAAACGACTCAACTTTAGATGCTGGTTTCACTGAAATGCTTCTTTCAGTCAGATAAGCACTTCAGAAGGACAAAATCTCAACTTCACAAAACCACCCAACTTTCGATCCTGGATTTACTCAAATGCTTATTTCAGTGAGATAAGCACTTCAGAATGCAAAAATCCCAACCTCACCAAACGACTCAACTTTTGATGCTGGTTTCACTGAATTGCTTATTTCAGTGAGATAAGCACTTCAGAAGTCCAAAATCACAACTTCACCAAACCACAAAACTTATGATGCCTTGTACACTGAGGAGCTTATTTCAGTCAGATAAGCACTTCAGAAGGCCAAAATCACTACTTCAGAAAACCACACATCTTTCGATGCTGTGTTCACTGAAGTGCTTATTTCAGAGAGATAAGCACTTCAGAATGCCAAAATCCCAACCTCACCAAACGACTCAAGTTTTGATGCTGGTTTCACTGAAATGCTTCTTTCAGTCAGATATGCACATCAGAAGGCAAAAATCTCAACTTCACCATACCACCCAACTTTCGATCCTGGGCTTTCCCAAAGGCTTATTTCAGTGAGATAAGCACTTCAGAATGCCAAAAACTCAACTTCACAAAACCACTCATCTTTCGATGCTGGGCTCACTGCAGTGCTTATTTCAGAGAGATAAGCACTTCAGAATGCCAAAATCCCAACCTCACCCAACGACTCAACTTTTGATGCTGGTTTCACTGAAATGCTTCTTTCAGTCAGATAAGCACTTCAGAAGGCCAAAATCTCAACTTCACAAAACCACCCAACTTTCGATCCTGGATTTACCCAAATGCTTATTTCAGTGAGATAAGCACTTCAGAAGACCAAAATCTAAACTTCACCGAACCAACCAACTTTCGATGCTGGATTCACTGCAGCGCTTATTTCAGAGAGTTAAGCACTTCAGAAGTCCAATATCCCAACCTCACCAAAAGACTCAACTTTTGATGCTGGTTTCACTGAATTGCTTATTTGTTTTGAGATAAGCACTTCAGAAGGCCAAAATCTCAACTTCACAAAACGACTCAACTTTAGATGCTGGTTTCACTGAAATGCTTCTTTCAGTCAGATAAGCACTTCAGAAGGACAAAATCTCAACTTCACAAAACAACTCAACTTTCGATGTTGGGCTCACTTGCAGTGCTTATTTCAGCGAGATAAGCACTTCAGAATGCCAAAATCCCAACCTGACCAAACGACTCAACTTTAGATGCTGGTTTCACTGAAATGCTTCTTTCAGTCAGATAAGCACTTCAGAAGGACAAAATCTCAACTTCACCAAACCACCCAACTTTCGATCCTGGACTTTCCCAAATGGTTCTTTCAGTGAGATAAGCACTTCGGAAAACCAAAATCTGAACTTCACCATACCACTCAACTTTCGATGCTGTGTTCACTGAAGTGCTTATTTCAGAGAGATAAGCACTTCACTACGCCAAAATCCCAACCTCACCAAACGAATCAACTTTTGATGCTGGTTTCACTGAAATGCTTCTTTCAGTCAGATATGCACATCAGAAGGCCAAAATCTCAACTTCACCAAACCAACCAACTTTCGATCCTGGATTTACCCAAATGCTTATTTCAGTGAGATAAGCACTTCAGAATGCAAAAATCCCAACCTCACCAAACGACTCAACTTTTGATGCTGGTTTCACTGAATTGCTTATTTCAGTGAGATAAGCACTTCAGAAGTCCAAAATCACAACTTCACCAAACCACAAAACTTATGATGCCTTGTTCACTGAAGAGCTTATTTCAGTCAGATAAGCACTTCAGAAGGCCAAAATCACTACTTCAGAAAACCACACATCTTTCGATGCTGTGTTCACTGAAGTGCTTATTACAGAGAGATAAGCACTTCAGAATGCCAAAATCCCAACCTCACCAAACGACTCAACTTTTGATGCTGGTTTCACTGAAATGCTTCTTTCAGTCAGATATGCACATCAGAAGGCAAAAATCTCAACTTCACCATACCACCCAACTTTCGATCCTGGACTTCCCAAAGGCTTATTTCAGTGAGATAAGCACTTCAGATGACCAAAATCTAAACTTCAACAAACCACTCAACTTTCGATGCTGGGTTCACTGAAGTGCTCATTTCAGAGAGATAAGCACTTCAGAATGCCAAAATCCCAACCTCACCAAACGACTCAACTTTTTATGCTGGTTTCACTGAATTGCTTATTTCAGTGAGATAAGCACTTCAAAAGGCCAAATTTTCTACTTCACAAAACCACTCAACTTTCGATGCTGGGCTCACTGCAGTGCTTATTTCAGTGAGATAAGCACTTCAGAATGCCAAAAACTCAACTTCAGAAAACCACTCATCTTTCGATGCTGGGCTCACTGCAGTGCTTATTTCAGAGAGATAAGCACTTCAGAATGCCAAAATCACAACCTCACCAAACGACTCAACTTTTGATGCTGGTTTCACTGAAATGCTTCTTTCAGTCAGATAAGCACTTCAGAAGGCAAAAATCTCAACTTCACCATACCACCCAACTTTCGATCCTGGACTTTCCCAAAGGCTTATTTCAGTGAGATAAGCACTTCAGAATGCCAAAAACTCAACTTCACCAAACCACTCATCTTTCGATGCTGGGCTCACTGCAGTGCTTATTTCAGAGAGATAAGCACTTCAGAATGCCAAAATCCCAACCTCACCAAACGACTCAACTTTTGATGCTGGTTTCACAGAAATGCTTCTTTCAGTCAGATAAGCACTTCAGAAGGCCAAAATCTCAACTTCACAAAACCACCCAACTTTCGATCCTGGATTTACACAAATGCTTATTTCAGTGAGATAAGCACTTCAGAAGACCAAAATCTCACCTTCACCAAACCAACCAACTTTCGATCCTGGATTTACCAAAATGCTTATTTCAGTGAGATAAGCACTTCAGAAGACCAAAATATAAACTTCACCAAACCACCCAACTTTCGATCCTGGACTTTCCCAAATGGTTCTTTCAGTGAGATAAGCACTTCAGAAAACCAAAATCTGAACTTCACCAAACCACTCAACTTTCGATGCTGGGTTCACTGAAGTGCTTATTTCAGAGAGATAAGCACTTCAGAAGACCAAAATCCCAACCTCACCAAACGAATCAACTTTTGATGCTGGTTTCACTGAAATGCTTCTTTCAGTCAGATATGCACATCAGAAGGCCAAAATCTCAACTTCACAAAACCACTCAACTTTCGATGTTGGGCTCACTGCAGTGCTTATTTCAGCGAGATAAGCACTTCAGAATGCCAAAATCCCAACCTCACCAAACGACTCAACTTTAGATGCTGGTTTCACTGAAATGCTTCTTTCAGTCAGATAAGCACTTCAGAAGGACAAAATCTCAACTTCACAAAACCACCCAACTTTCGATCCTGGATTTACCCAAATGCTTATTTCAGTGAGATAAGCACTTCAGAAGACCAAAATCTCACCTTCACCAAACCAACCAACTTTCGATCCTGGATTTACCCAAATGCTTATTTCAGTGAGATAAGCACTTCAGAAGACCAAAATATAAACTTCACCAAACCACCCAACTTTCGATCCTGGACTTTCCCAAATGGTTGTTTCAGTGAGATAAGCACTTCAGAAAACCAAAATCTGAACTTCACCATACCACTCAACTTTCGATGCTGGGTTCACTGAAGTGCTTATTTCAGAGAGATAAGCACTTCACTACGCCAAAATCCCAACCTCACCAAACGAATCAACTTTTGATGCTGGTTTCACTGAAATGCTTCTTTCAGTCAGATATGCACATCAGAAGGCCAAAATCTCAACTTCACAAAACCACTCAACTTTCGATGTTGGGCTCACTGCAGTGCTTATTTCAGCGAGATAAGTACTTCAGAATGCAAAATCCCAACCTCACCAAACGACTCAACTTTAGATGCTGGTTTCACTGAAATGCTTCTTTCAGTCAGATAAGCACTTCAGAAGGACAAAATCTCAACTTCACAAAACCACCCAACTTTCGATCCTGGATTTACCCAAATGCTTATTTCAGTGAGATAAGCACTTCAGAATGCAAAAATCCCAACCTCACCAAACGACTCAACTTTTGATGCTGGTTTCACTGAATTGCTTATTTCAGTGAGATAAGCACTTCAGATGTCCAAAATCACAACTTCACCAAACCACAAAGCTTATGATGCCTTGTTCACTGAAGAGCTTATTTCAGTCAGATAAGCATTTCAGAAGGCCAAAATCTCAACTTCACAAAACCACTCAACTTTCGATGTTGGGCTCACTGCAGTGCTTATTTCAGCGAGATAAGTACTTCAGAATGCCAAAATCCCAACCTCACCAAACGACTCAACTTTTGATGCTGGTTTCACTGAATTGCTTATTTCAGTGAGATAAGCACTTCAGAAGACAAAATCACAACTTCACCAAACCACAAAACTTATGATGCCTTGTACACTGAGGAGCTTATTTCAGTCAGATAAGCACTTCAGAAGGCCAAAATCACTACTTCAGAAAACCACACATCTTTCGATGCTGTGTTCACTGAAGTGCTTATTTCAGAGAGATAAGCACTTCAGAATGCCAAAATCCCAACCTCACCAAACGACTCAAGTTTTGATGCTGGTTTCACTGAAATGCTTCTTTGAGTCAGATATGCACATCAGAAGGCAAAAATCTCAACTTCACCATACCACCCAACTTTCGATCCTGGGCTTTCCCAAAGGCTTATTTCAGTGAGATAAGCACTTCAGAATGCCAAAAACTCAACTTCACAAAACCACTCATCTTTCGATGCTGGGCTCACTGCAGTGCTTATTTCAGAGAGATAAGCACTTCAGAATGCCAAAATCCCAACCTCACCCAACGACTCAACTTTTGATGCTGGTTTCACTGAAATGCTTCTTTCAGTCAGATAAGCACTTCAGAAGGCCAAAATCTCAACTTCACAAAACCACCCAACTTTCGATCCTGGATTTACCCAAATGCTTATTTCAGTGAGATAAGCACTTCAGAAGACCAAAATCTAAACTTCACCGAACCAACCAACTTTCGATGCTTGATTCACTGCAGCGCTTATTTCAGAGAGTTAAGCACTTCAGAAGTCCAATATCCCAACCTCACCAAACGACTCAACTTTTGATGCTGGTTTCACTGAATTGCTTATTTGTTTTGAGATAAGCACTTCAGAAGGCCAAAATCTCAACTTCACCAAACCACCCAACTTTCGATCCTGGACTTTCCCAAATGGTTCTTTCAGTGAGATAAGCACTTCGGAAAACCAAAATCTGAACTTCACCATACCACTCAACTTTCGATGCTGTGTTCACTGAAGTGCTTATTTCAGAGAGATAAGCACTTCACTACGCCAAAATCCCAACCTCACCAAACGAATCAACTTTTGATGCTGGTTTCACTGAATTGCTTATTTCAGTGAGATAAGCACTTCAGAAGTCCAAAATCACAACTTCACCAAACCACAAAACTTATGTTGCTTTGTTCAATGAAGAGCTTATTTCAGTCAGATAAGCACTTCAGACGGCCAAAATCACTACTTCAGAAAACCACACATCTTTCGATGCTGTGTTCACTGAAGTGCTTATTTCAGAGAGATAAGCACTTCAGAATGCCAAAATCCCAACCTCACCAAACGACTCAACTTTTGATGCTGGTTTCACTGAAATGCTTCTTTCAGTCAGATAAGCACTTCAGAAGGCCAAAATCACAACTTCACAAAACCACCCAACTTTCGATCCTCGATTTACACAAATGCTTATTTCAGTGAGATAAGCACTTCAGAAGACCAAAATCTCACCTTCACCAAACCAACCAACTTTCGATCCTGGATTTACCCAAATGCTTATTTCAGTGACATAAGCACTTCAGAAGACCAAAATCTAAACTTCACCAAACCTCTCAACTTTCGATGCTGCATTCACTGCAGCGCTTATTTCAGCGAGATAAGCTCTTCAGAATGCCAAAACCCCAACCTGACCAAACGACTCAACTTTAGATGCTGGTTTCACTGAAATGCTTCTTTCAGTCAGATAAGCACTTCAGAAGGACAAAATCTCAACTTCACCAAACCACCCAACTTTCGATCCTGGACTTTCCCAAATGGTTCTTTCAGTGAGATAAGCACTTCGGAAAACCAAAATCTGAACTTCACCATACCACTCAACTTTCGATGCTGGGTTCACTGAAGTGCTTATTTCAGAGAGATACGCACTTCACTACGCCAAAATCCCAACCTCACCAAACGAATCAACTTTTGATGCTGGTTTCACTGAAATGCTTCTTTCAGTCAGATATGCACATCAGAAGGCCAAAATCTCAACTTCACCAAACCAACCAACTTTCGATCCTGGATTTACCCAAATGCTTATTTCAGTGAGATAAGCACTTCAGAAGACCAAAATCTAAACTTCACCAAACCACCCAACTTTCGAACCTGGACTTTCCCAAATGGTTCTTTCAGTGAGATAAGCACTTCAGAAAACCAAAATCTGAACTACACCATACCACTCAACTTTAGATGCTGGTTTCACTGAAATGCTTCTTTCAGTAAGATATGCACATCAGAAGGCCAAAATCTCAACTTCACAAAACAACTCAACTTTCGATGTTGGGCTCACTGCAGTGCTTATTTCAGCGAGATAAGCACTTCAGAATGCCAAAATCCCAACCTCACCAAACGACTCAACTTTAGATGCTGGTTTCACTGAAATGCTTCTTTCAGTCAGATAAGCACTTCAGAGGCCAAAATCTCAACATCTCAAAACCACCCAACTTTCGATCCTGGATTTACACAAATGCTTATTTCAGTGAGATAAGGACTTCCGAAGACCAAAATCTCAACTTCACCAAACCACCCAAATTTCGATTCTGGATTTACCCAAATGCTTATTTCAGTGAGATAAGCACTTCAGAAGACCAAAATCTAAACTTCACCAAACCACTCAACTTTCGATGCTGGTTTCACTGAAATGCTTCTTTCAGTCAGATAAGCACTTCAGAAGGCCAAAATCTCAACTTCACAAAACCACCCAACTTTCGATCCTGGATTTACACAAATGCTTATTTCAGTGAGATAAGCACTTCAGAAGACCAAAATCTCACCTTCACCAAACCAACCAACTTTCGATCCTGGATTTACCCAAATGCTTATTTCAGTGAGATAAGCACTTCAGAAGACCAAAATATAAACTTCACCATACCACCCAACTTGCGATCCTGGACTTTCCCAAATGGTTGTTTCAGTGAGATAAGCACTTCAGAAAACCAAAATCTGAACTTCACCATACCACTCAACTTTCGATGCTGGGTTCACTGAAGTGCTTATTTCATAGAGATAAGCACTTCACTACGCGAAAATCCCAACCTCACCAAACGAATCAACTTTTGATGCTGGTTTCACTGAAATGCTTCTTTCAGTCAGATATGCACATCAGAAGGCCAAAATCTCAACTTCACAAAACCACTCAACTTTCGATGTTGGGCTCACTGCAGTGCTTATTTCAGCGAGATAAGCACTTCAGAATGCCAAAATCCCAACCTCACCAAACGACTCTACTTTAGATGCTGGTTTCACTGAAATGCTTCTTTCAGTCAGATAAGCACTTCAGAAGGACAAAATCTCAACTTCACAAAACCACTCAACTTTCGATCCTGGATTTACCCATTGCTTATTTCAGTGAGATAAGCACTTTAGAATGCAAAAATCCCAACCTCACCAAACGACTCAACTTTTGATGCTGGTTTCACTGAATTGCTTATTTCAGTGAGATAAGCACTTCAGAAGTCCAAAATCACAACTTCACCAAACCACAAAACTTATGATGCCTTGTTCACTGAAGAGCTTATATCAGTCAGATAAGCACTTCAGAAGGCCAAAATCACTACTTCAGAAAACCACACATCTTTCGATGCTGTGTTCACTGAAGTGCTTATTTCAGAGAGATAAGCACTTTCAGAATGCCAAAATCCCAACCTCACCAAACGACTCACGTTTTGATGCTGGTTTCACTGAAATGCTTCTTTGAGTCAGATATGCACATCAGAAGGCAAAAATCTCAACTTCACCATACCACCCAACTTTCGATCCTGGACTTTCCCAAAGGCTTATTTCAGTGAGATAAGCACTTCAGAATGCCAAAAACTCAACTTCACAAAACCACTCATCTTTCGATGCTGGGCTCACTGCAGTGCTTATTTCAGAGAGATAAGCACTTCAGAATGCCAAAATCCCAACCTCACCCAACGACTCAACTTTTGATGCTGGTTTCACTGAAATGCTTCTATCAGTCAGATAAGCACTTCAGAAGGCCAAAATCTCAACTTCACAAAACCACCCAACTTTCGATCCTGGATTTACCCAAATGCTTATTTCAGTGAGATAAGCACTTCAGAAGACCAAAATCTAAACTTCACCAAACCAACCAACTTTCGATGCTGCATTCACTGCAGCGCTTATTTCAGAGAGATAAGCACTTCAGAAGTCCAATATCCCAACCTCACCAAACGACTCAACTTTTGATGCTGGTTTCAGTGAATTGCTTATTTGTTTTGAGATAAGTACTTCAGAAGGACAAAATCTCAACTTCACAAAACCACTCAACTTTAGATGCTGGTTTCACTGAAATGCTTCTTTCATTCAGATATGCACATCAGAAGGCCAAAATCTCAACTTCACAAAACAACTCAACTTTCGATGTTGGGCTCACTTGCAGTGCTTATTTCAGCGAGATAAGCACTTCAGAATGCCAAAATCCCAACCTCACCAAACGACTCAACTTTAGATGCTGGTTTCACTGAAATGCTTCTTTCAGTCAGATAAGCACTTCAGAAGGACAAAATCTCAACTTCACCAAACCACCCAACTTTCGATCCTGGACTTTCCCAAATGGTTCTTTCAGTGAGATAAGCACTTCAGAAAACCAAAATCTGAACTTCACCATACCACTCAACTTTCGATGCTGGGTTCACTGAAGTGCTTATTTCAGAGAGATAAGCACTTCACTACGCCAAAATCCCAACCTCACCAAACGAATCAACTTTTGATGCTGGTTTCACTGAAATGCTTCTTTCAGTCAGGTATGCACATCAGAAGGCCAAAATCTCAACTTCACAAAACCACTCAACTTTCGATGTTGGGCTCACTGCAATGCTTATTTCAACGAGATAAGCACTTCAGAATGCCAAAATCCCAACCTCACCAAACGACTCAACTTTAGATGCTGGTTTCACTGAAATGCTTCTTTCAGTCAGATAAGCACTTCAGAAGGACAAAATCTGAACTTCACAAAACCACCCAACTTTCGATCCTGGATTTACCCAAATGCTTATTTCAGTGAGATAAGCACTTCAGAATGCAAAAATCCCAACCTCACCAAACGAATCAACTTTTGATGCTGGTTTCACTGAAATGCTTCTTTGAGTCAGATATGCACATCAGAAGGCAAAAATCTCAACTTCACCATACCACGCAACTTTCGATCCTGGACTTTCCCAAATGCTTATTTCAGTGAGATAAGCACTTCAGAAGACCAAAATCTAAACTTCACCAAACCACTCAACTTTCGATGCTGCATTCACTGCAGCGCTTATTTCAGAGAGATAAGCACTTCAGAAGTCCAAAATCCCAACCTCACCAAACGACTCAACTATTGATGCTGGTTTCACTGAAATGCTTCTTTCAGTCAGATAAGCACTTCAGAAGGACAAAATCTCAACTTCACAAAACCACCCAACTTTCGATCCTGGATTTACCCAAATGCTTATTTCAGTGAGATAAGCACTTCAGAATGCAAAAATCCCAACCTCACCAAAGGACTCAAGTTTTGATGCTGGTTTCACTGAAATGCTTCTTTGAGTCAGATATGCACATCAGAAGGCAAATATCTCAACTTCACCATACCACCCAACTTTCGATCCTGGACTTTCCCAAATGCTTATTTCAGTGAGATAAGCACTTCAGAAGACCAAAATCTAAACTTCACCAAACCACTCAACTTTCGATGCTGCATTCACTGCAGCGCTTATTTCAGAGAGATAAGCACTTCAGAAGTCCAAAATCCCAACCTCACCAAACGACTCAACTTTTGATGCGGGTTTCACTGAATTGCTTATTTTTTTTGAGATAAGCACTTCAGAAGGCCAAAATCTCAACTTCACAAAACCACTCAACTTTAGATGCTGGTTTCACTGAAATGCTTCTTTCAGTAAGATATGCACATCAGAAGGCCAAAATCTCAACTTCACAAAACAACTCAACTTTCGATGTTGGGCTCACTGCAGTGCTTATTTCAGCGAGATAAGCACTTCAGAATGCCAAAATCCCAACCTCACCAAACGACTCAACTTTAGATGCTGGTTTCACTGAATTGCTTATTTCAGTGAGATAAGCACTTCAAAAGGCCAAATTTTCTACTTCACAAAACCACTCAACTTTCGATGCTGGGCTCACTGTAGTGCTTATTTCAGTGAGATAAGCACTTCAGAATGCCAAAAACTCAACTTCAAAAACCACTCATCTTTCGATGCTGGGCTCACTGCAGTGCTTATTTCAGAGAGATAAGCACTTCAGAATGCAAAAATCCCAACCTCACCAAACGACTCAACTTTTGATGCTGGTTTCACTGAAATGCTTCATTCAGTCAGATAAGCACTTCAGAATGCCAAAATCTCAACTTCACAAAACCACCCAACTTTCGATCCTCGATTTACACAAATGCTTATTTCAGTGAGATAAGCACTTCAGAAGACCAAAATCTCACCTTCACCAAACCAACCAAATTTCGATCCTGGATTTACCCAAATGCTTATTTCAGTGAGATAAGCACTTCAGAAGACCAAAATCTAAACTTCACCAAACCACTCAACTTTCGATGCTGCATTCACTGCAGCGCTTATTTCAGAGAGATAAGCACTTCAGAAGTCCAAAATCCCAACCTCACCAAACGACTCAACTTTTGATGCTGGTTTCACTGAATTGCTTATTTTTTTTGAGATAAGCACTTCAGAAGTCCAAAATCCCAACCTCACCAAACGAATCAACTTTTGATACTGGTTTCACTGAAATGCTTCTTTCAGTCAAATATGCACATCAGAAGGCCAAAATCTCAACTTCACAAAACAACTCAACTTTCGATGTTGGGCTCACTGCAGTGCTTATTTCAGCGAGACAAACACTTCAGAATGCCAAAATCCCAACCTCACCAAACGACTCAACTTTCGATGCTGGTTTCACTGAAATGCTTCTTTCAGTCAGATAAGCACTTCAGAGGCCAAAATCTCAACATCTCAAAACCACAAAACTTTCGATCCTGGATTTACACAAATGCTTATTTCAGTGAGATAAGCACTTCCGAAGACCAAAATCTCAACTTCACCAAACCACCCAACTTTCGATTCTGGATTTACCCAAATGCTTATTTCAGTGAGATAAGCACTTCAGAAGACCAAAATCTAAACTTCACCAAACGACTCAACTTTCGATGCTGGTTTCACTGAAATGCTTCTTTCAGTCAGATAAGCACTTCAGAAGGCCAAAATCTCAACTTCACAAAACCACCCAACTTTCGATCCTGGATTTACACAAATGCTTATTTCATTGAGATAAGCACTTCAGAAGACCAAAATCTCACCTTCACCAAACCAACCAACTTTCGATCCTGGATTTACCCAAATGCTTATTTCAGTGAGATAAGCACTTCAGAAGACCAAAATATAAACTTCACCAAACCACCCAACTTTCGATCCTGGACTTTCCCAAATGGTTGTTTCAGTGAGATAAGCACTTCAGAAAACCAAAATCTGAACTTCACCATACCACTCAACTTTCGATGCTGGGTTCACTGAAGTGCTTATTTCAGAGAGATAAGCACTTCACTACGCCAAAATCCCAACCTCACCAAACGAATCAACTTTTGATGCTGGTTTCACTGAAATGCTTCTTTCAGTCAGATATGCACATCAGAAGGCCAAAATCTCAACTTCACAAAACCACTCAACTTTCGATGTTGGGCTCACTGCAGTGCTTATTTCAGCGAGATAAGCACTTCAGAATGCCAAAATCCCAACCTCACCAAACGACTCAACTTTAGATGCTGGTTTCACTGAAATGCTTCTTTCAGTCAGATAAGCACTTCAGAAGGACAAAATCTCAACTTCACAAAACCACCCAACTTTCGATCCTGGATTTACCCAAATGCTTATTTCAGTGAGATAAGCACTTCAAAATGCAAAAATCCCAACCTCACCAAACGACTCAACTTTTGATGCTGGTTTCACTGAATTGCTTATTTCAGTGAGATAAGCACTTCAGAAGTCCAAAATCACAACTTCACCAAACCACAAAACTTATGATGCCTTGTTCACTGAAGAGCTTATTTCAGTCAGATAAGCACTTCAGAAGGCCAAAATCACTACTTCAGAAAACCACACATCTTTCGATGCTGTGTTCACTGAAGTGCTTATTACAGAGAGATAAGCACTTCAGAATGCCAAAATCCCAACCTCAACAAACGACTCAACTTTTGATGCTGGTTTCACTGAAATGCTTCTTTCAGTCAGATATGCACATCAGAAGGCAAAAATCTCAACTTCACCATACCACCCAACTTACGATCCTGGACTTCCAAAAGGCTTATTTCAGTGAGATAAGCACTTCAGATGACCAAAATCTAAACTTCAACAAACCACTCAACTTTCGATGCTGGGTTCACTGAAGTGCTCATTTCAGAGAGATAAGCACTTCAGAATGCCAAAATCCCAACCTCACCAAACGACTCAACTTTTGATGCTGGTTTCACTGAATTGCTTATTTCAGTGAGATATAGCACTTCAAAAGGCCAAATTTTCTACTTCACAAAACCACCCAACTTTCGATTCTGGATTTACCCAAATGCTTATTTCAGTGAGATAAGCACTTCAGAAGACCAAAATCTAAACTTCACCAAACGACTCAACTTTCGATGCTGGTTTCACTGAAATGCTTCTTTCAGTCAGATAAGCACTTCAGAAGGCCAAAATCTCAACTTCACAAAACCACCCAACTTTCGATCCTGGATTTACACAAATGCTTATTTCATTGAGATAAGCACTTCAGAAGACCAAAATCTCACCTTCACCAAACCAACCAACTTTCGATCCTGGATTTACCCAAATGCTTATTTCAGTGAGATAAGCACTTCAGAAGACCAAAATCTAAACTTCACCAAACCACCCAACTTTCGATCCTGGACTTTCCCAAATGGTTGTTTCAGTGAGATAAGCACTTCAGAAAACCAAAATCTGAACTTCACCATACCACTCAACTTTCGATGCTGGGTTCACTGAAGTGCTTATTTCAGAGAGATAAGCACTTCACTACGCCAAAATCCCAACCTCACCAAACGAATCAACTTTTGATGCTGGTTTCACTGAAATGCTTCTTTCAGTCAGATATGCACATCAGAAGGCCAAAATCTCAACTTCACAAAACCACTCAACTTTCGATGTTGGGCTCACTGCAGTGCTTATTTCAGCGAGATAAGCACTTCAGAATGCCAAAATCCCAACCTCACCAAACGACTCAACTTTAGATGCTGGTTTCACTGAAATGCTTCTTTCAGTCAGATAAGCACTTCAGAAGGACAAAATCTCAACTTCACAAAACCACCCAACTTTCGATCCTGGATTTACCCAAATGCTTATTTCAGTGAGATAAGCACTTCAAAATGCAAAAATCCCAACCTCACCAAACGACTCAACTTTTGATGCTGGTTTCACTGAATTGCTTATTTCAGTGAGATAAGCACTTCAGAAGTCCAAAATCACAACTTCACCAAACCACAAAACTTATGATGCCTTGTTCACTGAAGAGCTTATTTCAGTCAGATAAGCACTTCAGAAGGCCAAAATCACTACTTCAGAAAACCACACATCTTTCGATGCTGTGTTCACTGAAGTGCTTATTACAGAGAGATAAGCACTTCAGAATGCCAAAATCCCAACCTCAACAAACGACTCAACTTTTGATGCTGGTTTCACTGAAATGCTTCTTTCAGTCAGATATGCACATCAGAAGGCAAAAATCTCAACTTCACCATACCACCCAACTTTCGATCCTGGACTTCCCAAAGGCTTATTTCAGTGAGATAAGCACTTCAGATGACCAAAATCTAAACTTCAACAAACCACTCAACTTTCGATGCTGGGTTCACTGAAGTGCTCATTTCAGAGAGATAAGCACTTCAGAATGCCAAAATCCCAACCTCACCAAACGACTCAACTTTTGATGCTGGTTTCACTGAATTGCTTATTTCAGTGAGATATAGCACTTCAAAAGGCCAAATTTTCTACTTCACAAAACCACTCAACTTTCGATGCTGGGCTCACTGCAGTGCTTATTTCAGTGAGATAAGCACTTCAGAATGCCAAAAACTCAACTTCAGAAAACCACTCATCTTTCGATGCTGGGCTCACTGCAGTGCTTATTTCACAGAGATAAGCACTTCAGAATGCCAAAATCACAACCTCACCAAACGACTCAACTTTTGATCCTGGTTTCACTGAAATGCTTCTTTCAGTCAGATAAGCACTTCAGAAGGCAAAAATCTCAACTTCACCATACCACCCAACTTTCGATCCTGGACTTTCCCAAAGGATTATTTCAGTGAGATAAGCACTTCAGAATGCCAAAAACTCAACTTCACCAAACCACTCATCTTTCGATGCTGGGCTCACTGCAGTGCTTATTTCAGAGAGATAAGCACTTCAGAATGCCAAAATCCCAACCTCACCAAACGACTCAACTTTTGATGCTGGTTTCACTGAAATGCTTCTTTCAGTCAGATAAGCACTTCAGAAGGCCAAAATCTCAACTTCACAAAACCACCCAACTTTCGATCCTGGATTTACACAAATGCTTATTTCAGTGAGATAAGCACTTCAGAAGACCAAAATCTCACCTTCACCAAACCAACCAACTTTCGATCCTGGATTTACCAAAATGCTTATTTCAGTGAGATAAGCACTTCAGAAGACCAAAATATAAACTTCACCAAACCACCCAACTTTCGATCCTGGACTTTCCCAAATGGTTCTTTCAGTGAGATAAGCACTTCAGAAAACCAAAATCTGAACTTCACCAAACCACTCAACTTTCGATGCTGGGTTCACTGAAGTGCTTATTTCAGAGAGATAAGCACTTCAGAAGACCAAAATCCCAACCTCACCAAACGAATCAACTTTTGATGCTGGTTTCACTGAAATGCTTCTTTCAGTCAGATATGCACATCAGAAGGCCAAAATCTCAACTTCACAAAACCACTCAACTTTCGATGTTGGGCTCACTGCAGTGCTTATTTCAGCGAGATAAGCACTTCAGAATGCCAAAATCCCAACCTCACCAAACGACTCAACTTTAGATGCTGGTTTCACTGAAATGCTTCTTTCAGTCAGATAAGCACTTCAGAAGGACAAAATCTCAACTTCACAAAACCACCCAACTTTCGATCCTGGATTTACCCAAATGCTTATTTCAGTGAGATAAGCACTTCAGAATGCAAAAATCCCAACCTCACCAAACGACTCAACTTTTGATGCTGGTTTCACTGAAATGCTTCTTTCAGTCAGATAAGCACTTCAGAAGGCCAAAATCTCAACTTCACAAAACCACCCAACTTTCGATCCTGGATTTACACAAATGCTTATTTCAGTGAGATAAGCACTTCAGAAGACCAAAATCCCAACCTCACCAAACGACTCAACTTTTGATGCGGGTTTCACTGAATTGCTTATTTTTTTTGAGATAAGCACTTCAGAAGGCCAAAATCTCAACTTCACAAAACCACTCAACTTTAGATGCTGGTTTCACTGAAATGCTTCTTTCAGTAAGATATGCACATCAGAAGGCCAAAATCTCAACTTCACAAAACAACTCAACTTTCGATGTTGGGCTCACTGCAGTGCTTATTTCAGCGAGATAAGCACTTCAGAATGCCAAAATCCCAACCTCACCAAACGACTCAACTTTAGATGCTGGTTTCACTGAATTGCTTATTTCAGTGAGATAAGCACTTCAAAAGGCCAAATTTTCTACTTCACAAAACCACTCAACTTTCGATGCTGGGCTCACTGTAGTGCTTATTTCAGTAAGATAAGCACTTCAGAATGCCAAAAACTCAACTTCAAAAACCACTCATCTTTCGATGCTGGGCTCACTGCAGTGCTTATTTCAGAGAGATAAGCACTTCAGAATGCAAAAATCCCAACCTCACCAAACGACTCAACTTTTGATGCTGGTTTCACTGAAATGCTTCATTCAGTCAGATAAGCACTTCAGAAGGCCAAAATCTCAACTTCACAAAACCACCCAACTTTCGATCCTCGATTTACACAAATGCTTATTTCAGTCAGATAAGCACTTCAGAAGACCAAAATCTCACCTTCACCAAACCAACCAAATTTCGATCCTGGATTTACCCAAATGCTTATTTCAGTGAGATAAGCACTTCAGAAGACCAAAATCTAAACTTCACCAAACCACTCAACTTTCGATGCTGCATTCACTGCAGCGCTTATTTCAGAGAGATAAGCACTTCAGAAGTCCAAAATCCCAACCTCACCAAACGACTCAACTTTTGATGCTGGTTTCACTGAATTGCTTATTTTTTTTGAGATAAGCACTTCAGAAGTCCAAAATCCCAACCTCACCAAACGAATCAACTTTTGATACTGGTTTCACTGAAATGCTTCTTTCAGTCAAATATGCACATCAGAAGGCCAAAATCTCAACTTCACAAAACAACTCAACTTTCGATGTTGGGCTCACTGCAGTGCTTATTTCAGCGAGACAAACACTTCAGAATGCCAAAATCCCAACCTCACCAAACGACTCAACTTTCGATGCTGGTTTCACTGAAATGCTTCTTTCAGTCAGATAAGCACTTCAGAGGCCAAAATCTCAACATCTCAAAACCACAAAACTTTCGATCCTGGATTTACACAAATGCTTATTTCAGTGAGATAAGCACTTCCGAAGACCAAAATCTCAACTTCACCAAACCACCCAACTTTCGATTCTGGATTTACCCATATGCTTATTTCAGTGAGATAAGCACTTCAGAAGACCAAAATCTAAACTTCACCAAACGACTCAACTTTCGATGCTGGTTTCACTGAAATGCTTCTTTCAGTCAGATAAGCACTTCAGAAGGCCAAAATCTCAAATTCACAAAACCACCCAACTTTCGATCCTGGATTTACACAAATGCTTATTTCATTGAGATAAGCACTTCAGAAGACCAAAATCTCACCTTCACCAAACCAACCAACTTT